>NC_034592.1:67395906-67410558 GCF_900095145.1 Mus pahari | reverse complement strand
ATAGATAGATAGATAGATAGATAGATAGATAGATAGATAGATGATAGATGGATAGATAGATAGATAGATAGATAGATAGATAGATAGATAGATAGATAGATAGATTGATTGATAGATGTGAATGGGCTGTATTCATAAGCTAACATACTATATAAGGCAGAACCCTTAAGTAATATAATCAATATGGACATTTAAATTTGAAATTCTGTTATTCATTTTCTTTCATTTCATTAAATTTATTTACTTTTTGTACTGGTTCATATGTTGAGAATTATCTAAATTTGCTTCTAGAATCAAAGAACAGACTCTGTATTTGATAAATAAAACAGCACCTGTATCCCTGGCTGGCATAATCATTCAGGAGTAATAAATAAATTCTACTATTCATTCCTAAATACAGCAGGGGAGAATGTGCGGGTGAGAAGATGACTTATTTGTTCTGATCACTGATGTCACATCCCCTAGCTCTAAATTACATAGTGGGAGAGTGAGCAGCTTTGGATTTGCATCCATAAGCAAGACCAGCATTCATAGTGTTGAAGGGGGCTAATTTTAAGAAACAGGGTCCTCAACCCACCAGGGAAAAGATGCCACAAGGATCTTTCAGCCTGTTATAACTAGCTGAGTAATTGAGCTGTACAGGGCAAACATATATCAGCATAAGTCAACTGAGCCTGGAGGTCATTTAGCTTTCCAGAACATCAGTCTGAATTAACCCTTCTAAGGCTCTCACTCACTCATTCATTCTACACCTTGCAAGACCTTACTCATCTGCTGAAATCTATCACACAATGATCTAACTACAATGAGTATCTCATAGTTGCAGGAAGTGCTAAGATTCTGCCCTTCCATTACAGTCCAGTGTGTTCTTTATACTCTAATGTCCAAGACATGGCTATATGAGAGACTCTGCCAGAGCCTGACAAATACAGAGGTAGATGCTTGCAGCCAACCATTGAACTTATCATGGGGTCCCCAATGGAGGAGTTAGAGAAAGGAGTGAAGGAACTGAAGGGGTTTGCAACCCCATAGGAAGAACAACAATATCAACCAATCAGACCCACCCCCAGAACTCCCAGGGACTAAGCCTGCGATCAAGGAGTACACATGGAGGGAGCCATGGCTTCAGCTGCATATGTAGCAGAGGATGGCCTTGTCAGGCATCAATGGGAGGAGAGGCCCTTGGTCCTGTGAAGGCTGGATGGATGCCCCAGTGTAGGGGAATGTGAGGGCATGGAGGCAGGAGTGGGAACAGGGAAAGGGAATAACATTTGAAATTTAAACAAAGAAAATACCCAATAAAAAAGACATGCCCTTACTTTAATATCTTATACATTATTTATTCCAAGTTCATATTTACAAACCTCAAAGGCAAACATGGTTCAAAAACTTCATCAAATAGTAATTTCACTTTTCGTTAACTAATTTTTCATATTATTTTTTAAAACATTAATTTTAAAGTGTTTAAGCACTAATGATAGGCTTATAAGGTATATATAAATGCTTTTACCTGCTAAATATGTTTAATTACTTAATAACTTATTTGTTTGTAAATAGCAATATGCCAAGATAAGAATATAGAATATTTTCCAAATATGTAACAATGCAAACTATTTTATGTTTTTAAACTATAAATTTGGAATAGATTATGTGAAATAATGTATGTTGAAGTATTTTGTCTTTGAGAAAGACATAATTCATTTTTATTCAATTTTAAAGCAATCTTTAAAATTCTTGCTCTTGTTCTCTTATTCTCTTGCCTCTCTCTTGCCTCTAGTCCTCTTACTCCCCCTCTCTCCTTATTCCTTTCCCCCCTCTCTCCATGTGGTCATAGCCCACCTCCACTTCTCTATTCTCTTCTTCTCTCTGCCTTTCTCTGCCTCTAGTACTCTCTTAACTCCCCTCTTCATGCCCTAAATAAACTCTGTTCTATACTAAAATAAATAAATAAATATTTAAAAAAATAAAATTCTTAAAAATATTAACTTTCATTTTATGCTATTTATGTTAGCATAACAAAGAACTACTTTAGTTAATAGTCTACAGAAAACTTGTCAGGACTGAAATATGATTAAACTTTATCAACTCATATTTATTTTTCAGATGCTTAATATTATTTTACTAATTTAAATTTTTAAATTTTTAGTTGAAAGTGTATTTTTGCTACATTTTATATGCATATATGTGTAGGGTATAAGATATATATAGTTTAAAACAAAAATAAATTAGAATATTGATGCAATTATAGTGAAAATTAATGAGGAAGATAGGAAGTATTCAAACCTTGGATTAATGTTGCAAGTGAAGAACAAGAGGTCTAACAGCCCTCCTGTTGAGTGAGCCTTAAGTCCCAGTAGAGAGCTGTTGATTACTATCTAGCTATAGATGCCACCATTGTTCCCTGAGGGCTAGCATTGAGCTTTGCTGTGGTTCCTAAGTTTTGCAGCTGGGTAGGATTAGTGATTGCTTCTTTCACTGGAAAGTTAGCATATCACTTTCTGATACTATAAAATATAGTCCACAGAAAGAGTGCTCTCAGGTCCTCCTATCTGACTGCCTTTGAGTCTAAAGTGCAAGGTGCCTTCAGGAACAAAGCCTTACTTTTTTATTGGATATTTTATTTATTTACATTTCAAATGTTTTCCCCTTTCCCTGTTTCCCCTCCACAACCCCCCTATCCCATCCTCCCTCCCCCTGCTTCTATAACTGTGTTCCTCCACCCATGCTGGCAAGGATGTTGAGAAAGAGAAACACTTCTAGATTGTTGATGAAATTGCAAGCTGGTACAACCACTCTAGAAATCAGTCTGGCAGTTCCTCAGAAAATTGGAAATGGTACTACCTGAGGACCCAGTATACCACTCCTGGGCATATACTCAAAAGGCTTACTTTCAAACTCTGAGAAGCTAGCAAGGCCCACAGCAAAAGCCTATATTGTTTGAGGAATCTCATGTACTCCTGTGATAACAACTCAAGAAAAGTTGATATCAGGTTTTTGTTAAGTTGTCTGTGGCTTTCTGGAGAGTATTGTAAACCCAAGAAAAATAGCTTCATTTTAACTGTGTATGTATATGATGTGTATGTATGCATGTGGATGTGGATGTGTATCTGTATACACAAAGCCTATTCTATTTTATGCAACTTAGATAAGAAATTACATGATTCCATATTGACTTTTCAGACTTTCTTAGTGTTGATTTACTATTTTCCTAACCTCTTCTTTTGTAATGACAACCCTCCGTCAATCCAATTAAAGCCCCCTACCCATTTTACAGATTTGCCCCTTGTAAATAACTTGCATCCCCATCTCCTGTATAGTGCTCTATCTTTATTTTCCCTTTTTACTTTCCTTGTTTCTATGGTTACTCCAAGTAATATACTCACATCTGAACATTTTGCTGGGAACCACAGGTGAGAAGGGACATGTGGCATTAGCCCTATTGGTCTGGTTTACTTGACATACACATATCATAAAGCGTGTGAAATATTGAGGGAAGGATACAAATTAATCATCATGGGGTATGGTGGACATAACAGTGAGGATTGGCAAGAAACATGCTTTAATGATATAATGACATTTTATATTACATATGCTAATTTTTAAAATTAAATATAAAAACGTGTGATTTCAGCATAGTATTCTGGAGAACACATAGTAAAAGTAATAATTTTAGCTTTATCTACATTTATCTTCATTTGAATGAAGTGTTTCAAGGTGTCTCTCAGCATACTGAAAGCTCTGCTTCTCCTAAGTTGAAGTACAAGTCTATTAAAGTAAAAGCCAGAAACCAAAATGTCAATTACACTTTTAAGATGAATAAATAAATTCCTAGGGCTCTCTTGCAAAGACCTGTCAGCTCCCAGCTTCGCAGAAGAAGGAAATCACTAATGTTTAGCTTGAGTATCCAATTACCATAATTAAGATATTTGTGTCTAAGGGAGTTGGCATTATTATTGTTATGACTAATATAACCAGAATTTATAGAGTGGAGCTTATTCATGACACTGAACCAACAAGTTGTTTGCTCTATGCTGTTTCTTAAGCTTGGAGGAAAACCAATCAGTTTGGTAGCATGTCGTTTATGTCAGAGTGGGCGATCAACCTTCATGAAATAATGATGAAAAAGCCATTTACATTATTGAGACATATTATTACAGTGTGCTATGGTGTCATTAGGGTTTTTTTCCACGTTCAAAATGTACTTGAAAATCAAGTAATTGTTTTTCTGTATGACTATTCATTCTCTAGTAAAATGCACTAAATGTTAATCCTTTCAGAAAGGCATTTTCTATAATCAACCATATAAAATATTACAGACAAGGGCTCATAGAACTTTTAATTTTTGAAAAAAAATTAAATTCATTTATACTTTTTCAATAGGTCCACTCATTTTAAAACCTGAGTAGACTTACTTTCCTCTAGGAAGAGCCTGAGAAAAAGATTTGGAAATAGAGAACCTATTTCAGCAACTGATCTCGGAATAGTAGAGGGTACTGGGACAATTAAAATGAAACAGAAGAAAAATAATACAAAGGTAGATTTTTTATTATTATCTTTAATCATGTTTTACAGTCCAGTTATTATGCCCCTTCCTGTCTGCCCTCTGACATTTCCTCATCGCATTTCTCCTCTCCTCTCTCCAAGAGAATGTCCCCACCCCACCAAACCCCATCCCACTCGACCAAGTCTCTCCACTCCTTGAGGCCTCAGGTCTCTCGAGGGTTAGGTGCATCTTCTCTCACTGAGGCAGTCCTCTGCTGTATGTGTATGTTGGCAGGAAGTGTATGCTCCCTGGTTGGTGGTTGAGTGTCAGAGAGATCTCAGGGGCCAGGTTAGTTGGGACTGCTGGTCTTCCTATGTAGTAACCCTCCTCCTTAACTTCTTCCAGCTTTTCCCTAATTCTACAACAACGGTCCCGACTTCAGTCCATTGGTTGGGTGTAAGTATCTGCATCTCTCAGTCAGGTTCTTATTGGGCCATGCTAGGCTCCTATTTGTAAGCAAAACATAGCATCAGTAATAGCGTCAGGCCTTGGAGCTTCCCCTTGAGGTAGATTCCAATTTGGGCCTGTCACTGGACCTCCTTTCCCTCAGGGTCTTCTCCATTTTTGTCCTTGTAGTTCTTTTAGACAGGAAACAATTCTGAGTCAGAGATTTTTTGACTGTGGGATGGCAACCTCATCCATCTGCTTGATGCCAAGTCTTTCTACTAGAGGCAGACTCTACAAGTTCCCTACAAGGCATTTCATCTAGGGTCCCTCCCTTTGAGTCCTGAGAGGCTCACACCTCCCAAGTCTCTGATACATTTTAGAGGGTCCCCCTACCTCCTACCTCTTGGGGTTGCCTGTTTCCATTCATTTTTTTTTATCTGACCACTATGGAGCAAAGGAAGGCTCATTCCAAGTATAAGAACTTAACTCGTTAAGCAAATAATATCAAACCATCTGCCAAAATAAAAGAGCTAGTAAAATCCTTCAAGTCTCAGTAGCTCAGTTTCTAAAGTCACCGGGGTACCAAGAATATTTTAATGAAGTTTTTTTTTTTTCTAAGCTTTTCATAGCCTTGGCTATCATGGCTGCTGTGAAGATCTGTAGAAGACACTGGACATCAATCAGGGCAACGAAATGAGCAGAGCAATACAGTTAGTGTCTGGGCACATGGGATAGTGTTATTTAAGTCTGTCAAGTATTCCCTCCTGGGAAGAATGGGGTTGATCATCAGACTCTCATCTGACCTTATAATCATACTCTTCCTGAGAAGTTTCTTATGGTGTTTGGGGGTAACGAAGGATATAAAACAAGTGATAGAACTCATAAGTGGTACATCTTAATAATGTCATTATGCAAGGCTGGGTATGGAGTCCTCTTAATGTTCTGTTGGCACTCTTTCTAACTGAGCAAATTTCTTTATTACTTCCTTTCAAATATCACTCAAAATGAGGTATTAGTACTCTCATTGTTCTAGAATTATACACATCAGAACTACTGACATGTTCACTGGGTACCCATTGATCTTTGGCGAAGAATGTTAGCATAGAAAGGAAAGAGTAGTGAATAGTCTCACTAAGCACTTTACAATTAGACTGTATCTGCATACATCTGGTTTTCAGAGCCATCACCACACAAAATGACCCAAAAAGGTCTGGGAAGGGTTTAAGGCATATCTAATATAATCAGTTAGGTTTTTATTTTATATTTGAGGATTTTTCAAATATAGGTGACCTTGCTATTTATGTTGATATGTAAGCATAATGAGCAAGTTTTTCTACCTGTTACATAGCTGGATATATTATATATATGATAATATATGTATATATGTGATAATATATATGTGTATGTATATAATGTGTGCATATATAATGTGATATATATATATATATATATATATATTTAAATATAGGTACATACACACATTATTGGTGGATCCAACTCCTGCCATGCCATAACCACTGTCTTAATAAACCAAATGCTAGACTTTCTGTACTCTTATTATTGTTAAGAGGAGTGAGTCATGGATCATATATTTATCCCTGGGAAGAGATATAATATGTTGAACCTCAAATAAAGTTTTTAAATGATAACTATTTAAACCTGGTATTAGGAACTTTATACCTTATAAGATTACTATTTAGCAGAAGGCATTACAAACACTGTGCCCTCCTAAATGAAACAATCAAAATGGGTTGGTCAGTCACTTGGAAAAGAAAATGCTCTGCAAAGATGCTATATCTTCCAGAAAAGCCCACCTAAAATGTATATCAACACAAGGATATTTGAGCGATGGTTCACTTCGTTCATGGAAGGGTGTTCTTCTCTTCTCCACAATGAACTACTTATCTTGTACACTATACACTCCATTCATGTCTAAAATTCAATGCTGCTCAAAAGGATGAAAAGCTAGGGCCATATGATAGGGGGAAAAGTAAGGTCATAGTGTCAGTCATCAATAGCCCATGTAATCATTTTTTGAGGTATAAACAGAATCTGTTCTCCAAGAGTTTTACGTGTATAATCCTAGGAACATCATATTTGTATGTAATTACTGTATTTACTTATGAACACTAAGATTCCAGATACTTGACATTGCAGAAAGATAATTTAGGGAAGCCCTAAATCTATATCTATCTCTATCTATGTCCCTGTTCCTGTCCCTGTCCCTATATCTATATCTAATCTATATCCATGGATGCTTGTTCACTATATATATATATATATATATATATATATATATATATATATATATATATATAGTCAAAGGCAACAAGCCTGCAGTATCCAGAGAAGGGGCAGTAGCTATTGGGAACCCACACTGATGAGAAGACATTTGGCATGATTTCTCCTTATGATGACAGAATTTCATTAATAAGAACTATTTTCTAGAATTTGCATAAAATATTTTTCTTTATAGTCAGTACACAACTTAACTTCAAAACCTTTCTTCTAATGCTTTCTTGTTATGCTCTTTGTAAGGACAGATTACTAGCAAGAGTTCAGAAGAATTTGAAAATAAATGTCCAGAGTTTGAGATAAATTCCAACAATGCTTTAAAACCTCCATCGTCTCCAGGTGACACCAATGTGTCAAACTGAAATTGGTATTCCTGTCCAACTTGTGTATTAACCTGAGAATTTCAGCACACTCATTCAAGCTCTCTTTGTACTCATGCACTATTTCATGGAAGTATTCTGAGAAAAAGAGTATAATCAAAAACATAATTATTTGGAAGCTCAAATTATATTTGCACCTGCACAGTAGTAAAAGCATGAATTTGACTCTCTTTGACTGTCAAGTCACCTGATTGCTTTCACATTCAAGAACCCGACAGAAGATTTAAGAAATCATTATTTTTATCAGTTATATGGCAACAATTTATTTTAATCCTGCAGTCCTTCTGAAAAACTGCTGATAGGTGTAATTTAAAAACAGTGTATTGAAAGAAGGCAGAGATAAATATGAGCTCCGATCTTCCTTTTGATTCTGCAGTCATCACAATTCTCCTCTGTATAGATATATCCTCTCAGAGTACACTATTCAAACAAGAATGATATTTGTACTCTTCCAAAGACATGTTTTCTCTCTGACTTGTCTGCTGATACCTTCTGGACTGTGATTTACAACTTGCTTCTGAAGACTGGATTTCTTATGTATATAAATCATGTCTATATGAATAATGGAATTATTAATCTGCTAAAAAGTATTTTAAGAGCTCCCACATACAGCATCCAATATATGCTGTAGAGTAATGGAATACTGAAATTCGGCACTTTACATTCTCATTCAGTCATTTTGATGAAATGCTAAGAAATGGGGAAAAGCCATGCAATAATAAAATTTTGACAAAGAGAGTGGGAGAAAGGTTAAGAACAGTGATCTTACATGAGGTCAGAGGCTAATCTAGGACTGAATGAAGAAATATTATTTCAACCATAGAAGAAAAAATTCCAAGATCTAAAAATGCAAATATTCAGGAAACTGAAAAAGTGAGTATATTGAGAAAGGATGAGATGATAGGAAAACTCTTGCTATAAGGCCATGACACGTAGCACCACTATAGGTAGACAAATGCCTGGGGAATACATTAAAAGTTCAGAAATCAAACAATGGAGTTTATATGTTTTTGTAAAAGAAGTGGTAGACTGAATAACTAAGCATGTTTAGAAAAAAAATGTTTTTAGCTTAGAAAACATTGATCTAAGAAAATTCCTGGCTGGGCCTGGTGACGCATGCCTTTAATCCCAGCACTCTGAGTTCGAGGCCAGCCTGGTCTACAAAGTGAGTTCCAGGATAGCCAGAGCTATACAGAGAAATCCTGTCTCAAAAAAAAAAAAAAAGAAAGAAAAGAAAGAAAGAAAAAGAAAAAGAAAAAGAAAAAGAAAGAAGGAAGGAAGGAAGGAAGGAAGGAAGGAAGGAAGGAAGGAAGGAAGAAAGAAAGAAAGANAAGAAAGAAAGAAAGAAAGAAAGAAAGAGAGAAAGAAAGAGAGAAAGAAAGAGAAAATTCTGTGGAGGGCTTTTATTTTGTCACAGGCTGGTATTATGAAAATATGAAAAATGAGGAGGACAAGAGTGAATAGACCGAAGCACTGCTTAGTAAGTTAGTAAGCAGAAAAGCACTAGCTGAATTTTCTATTACCAGATGGGTGAATAGAATTAAAAAGAGTCAAGGGTAAAGATGAAACCAGCTTCTCTAGCTTTTCCTGGAGTAAGAGAGTGGAGAAGTTAATTACAGCAATGTGTGAGGTGCAAATCAGTTTGGGAGGAAATGTATTAATTTCAGGTGCACTTGATCATCTTGGGCCAAGACAAAGATATGACCCCAAAAAAGAGTAGGTACCATGTCAGAGCAGGGAATGTACATTCAGGGCATGCGTGTGATATTGGGAGAGTCGATGATTTGGTATTTGGGAGGGCTTAGAATGAGGAACAAAAAAGGGGAATAATGAAATCTTAAGAATAAAAAAGAAAGAAATTGTGAAACGGTATTTTAAAAAAAAGATCAGAAATGGTACAAGAAAATGAGAAAATCATGTAAAAATAATAACTTCTTTATAAGTAATGGACATGTATTTGCTACAATGTACTGTGATTTCTTTCACAAGATTTTTACAGTAATTTTAAAAGCTACTGCTATTCTTCATACAACATTTTACTTTAGGAGCATCCCAAAAGAAGAAAGTTTGCTACTGTCATAGGGTTTTATTGCTAGGAAGAGACATCATGACCAAGTCAATTCTTAAAAGGAACAACATTTAATTGGGGCTGGCTTACAGGTTCCGAGGGTCAGTCCACTATCACCATGGCAGGAAGCATGGGAGCATTAAGGCAGACATGGTGCTAGAGAAGGAGCTGAGAGTTCTGCATCTTGATCTAACTGCAGTCAAGAGAGACTGTCTTCTACAGGGAACCAGTACTGAGTAGAGCAGGAGCATAAGATCTCAAAGATACCCCCAAGGTAACACAATTCCTCCAAAAAGGCCACACCTATTTCAACAAGGACATAGCTCTTAGTAGTATCACTTTCTGTGGGATAAGCATTCAAATACATGAGTTTATGAGGGTCAAACCTATTCAAATCACTAAAGCTGTAAATTACTTGATCAACCCTAAATAAGAAGTGCTAGGCAATGTCCTCAGTCTGTACTCATACAAAATGGGGAAGAACATCTTCACCCAAATCCTGCCTCTTCCAGTCCCCAGTGTACTGTGTAAGGCAGTATTTGAGAATTTGGGACTTGTTAGAAAATTTATCTTAAATAAAGTTCATTGGGTTGTTGTTGAGTCTACTTCCCAACAGTGGTACACTGTAATGGCTTTTAACTTTCATAACCTCTAAGGGTTATGTAGAAAGATCAACAATTAAAAAATACCAGGTTAATTGCTAACCATGAGATACCAGGACCAAAAGCTCCTGAACGTGGTTTCTTTAAGCTATCCCAAGAAAACAGATTAGAGTTTTAAAGACCAGCAAGGAACACAGCACTCAATATTGAATTTAAAGGATTTGGCTCACCAGAGTGGTAATCTCAGGCAAACAGCTTGCTGCCTCTTAGTTAATACCCTTGGGTAGAAGGTAATTTTACTGTTGATTAGTTACAAATATATCTGAGCTTGGCAAAGGACAAAGTTGAAACCAGGATTTTATTTGACTTTTTTCACTTTAGTAATCATTTAGCACTAAGGGGAAGGTAGTTACATAGATAGACAGAGAATTTGATTAATTCAAATAAGCCAAAGTTAGAACTTTCCTGAAATATACACTTATTTCAGTGTTAATTAAGAATAACATTATCTCTAAAATTTTGTTAGTTACTCAGCATTGAGATTAAATTTCACCTACTGAATACACACTTATTCTATAAATCTCACCTACTGAATACACACTTATTCTATTTTTGTCAGTGATGGCACACAAAACATTTTTTAAAAAATTAGAGATTCTTTGCTATTCTTCTCTTTATCTTACTTTGCCTTTCTTATTCTTCCTTTCAAATTAAGAGCTCTGACTTACTGTTACAAACTAGCCTTACCTACATTGTTTGGGATTAAAGGTATGTATAAGGACATGTCTGTATTTCAGTCAGAGGGATTAACATTCCTCTAGATGTGCATGCTAATGATATTATAAACTATGCAAAGCCATTGTTTCTTACACCGAAATACATATAAAGCAAAACACTTCCAGTTTTCCACAAGTGTTATACGCAGACACTCAAAAAAATGTTAAGCTTGTCATTAGATAATTTTAAAGACACTTTCGATAGAATTATAAAAATTACACTTGTCTGTACAGATTTAAGTAGTTAAATATGATTTAAAAACAAAAAAATCTACCTTGTATTGCAGACAGAGAACATCTAGGTTTATAATTCATGTGTTTATTAAAAGATGACAGACAATGTGAAATTTTAGTGCCTGAGAGGGATTAGGGGAATGAAAGAAAGGGGGAATGATGTAATTATACTGTGTTCTCAAAAAAAGAAATAATTTTAAACATGAGATTTCAAATAATTTCTGAGTCTTTGTTAAGACAATAAATAGAAAACGTAGTCCTCAAAAATGTATCAAACTAAGGATTCTACTCTATTATTAAACATCACATGATATGATAGGTAGATATAAGAAATAAACTGTGCATGTAAAATGCACCAGGGTTTCAACTCCTGATGCGTTTAGTAGTACTCCAGAAGTATTGATCTATAAGTTATTAAAAATACTTCATGTGAAATCATTAAGCAAATTAAGAGTAAGTTATATTAAAAATCTAACTGTTCACTGAGTATGGGCATTTGAAAGGATTGACATCAAATCTCCCTGCAAGCAGCACCTACACATGACTCTCGTTCCCTTTAGCTGAAACGTGCAAAGGTGTTTATGTGATGCTCGATTTCACATTTGGATCTCCACCAATTCAAATTTTATTATTAGAAAACAAGGAGTACTAAAACTTTTGATATGACATTTTAATAAAACTCCTTCCGTGAGAATGAAACAACTAAAGCAAAACTAGAATATATAGTGAAAAAAAAAATCTACAAATGTGTACAACTATTTTAAGGTAAGTTTTATTTAAATATATTACTTATAGCATTATATTTAATAATTTACTAGGAATACAAGCCTCCTTAAAGACTTTATGGTAAATTTTCTTCTAAAGTAAAAAGGAAACTCACTTTATTGCTGAATGATGCCAGAGGTCAGGATAGCATAGCAAACTAACTAACAGCTATGGGTCATCAATTTGTTGAAACCATCAAAATGAAATTAAAAATTAACATTTGAAGGCTATCACTTGATAACTTCATGTTGAATCACTGTAGGAAGACCATGATGCTTGGAGAAAGATGGTGTCCTCTGGATATGACAGAGATATCACACCCATGAAATACCTTTAGTATGGTGGTTAAACAAGACCCACATCAAAACCACATCATGCAACATGCCAATATGGATGGGAGAAATTACACAAGATCCATTTGTCAATATGGAGCTACAGGTAAAGGTTAGCTGCTGAGCGAGGAAGACTCAGTTTTCTTCAGGGACAAGGTCCCCTATATCTTGTCCAAATCCCAATGGCCAATGCTAAACACATGTACTTAAAAAAGAGCAACACTAAATTGCTTAGTATGTAACATAATATATATTTGTGTATGTGTATATATATGCATATATATTATATGTGTAACAATAATTATCCAAGATGTCATGAATTTATAGGGAATGGGAGAAAATAGAAGTTGGAGGAGAAGAAGTAGAGTAAAAATATAAGTACAGTATTTGTGTTTAAACACATCTGAAAATTAAAAATGTTATATTATAATGATTTTAGTATGTAAAGAAAGCTATTCTTATAATATCATCTAACAAATCTGAGATCATAAAGGTTTCATGCATAACAAATTATACCTATTTATATGTATTACATATTATGCAACCTATCACATAATGCATAAATATATAAGTATATTGTCATCCTTATTTCATTTGATTCAAGATTCTATCATTTCTTGACTTCTCACAGTTTCTAGAATATGTTCTAATTTTTGTCTCCCTCACAAAATTTTGGTATGTATCTATGATCCTTCATGTCAAAATAGAATCACTGATAATATTTTATACATATAATCTAATAAATATGAGAAAGGGTGGAAATTTAGGCATCACATTGTATCTCTATTTATATGCAATATATTTTATGTGTCATATCTTTTATAAATCTATAAATGAATTTTCATTTTATTCTTTTAATAGAGAGTTCTTTTCTCTCAATATTGAACTTTTCCTCCAAGATATTCCATTATTTAAAAATCTCCCTTTACAAGGCTTTTGCATGTATCTATGACCCCTGGTGTAAAAAAATGCCATTGATCAAATTTTTATACATTTTCAGTTAGTTAAAATTTGTTCCTATTAAAGACAAAATAAAATACCACATTAGATCAAAAATATTCCATTTGCCCCTTCAGATATGCCATGTGTCTTCTTCCAGCTTTCTGCATGAGGCTGGTATAAATATAGTAACTGGGTCCTGATCCCGCGCATTTCAATGAGTCAAGACAAAATTGAGAGTCTCATACAAACACTGTATAGTCCCAATGCTATTGTAGTCATTCCTATTGGTCAACTGGACAAGATCTAAAGTTACTCAGGAATCAAGCCTCCGAATACACTGATGAGGATACTTTTGAGTGGGTTAACTGATTCTTACTACTTTTGAAATTGTCATATGTCTTTTGATTACATTCAGTCCTGCTCCCCAGCTCCCCAGCTCTCCAGCTCTCCCAGATATATTCCCTTTCCTATTGCTTGTGGTTTTTCACATCCAATCTGTGCTGTACATATATTCTTGGATGCATGAATTTTCCCTGGTGTAAGATTGAAATAGGAAGCCTCGCTCTCAACGTGAGGGACACCATTCTGCAGAGGCCCCTTTATAAGGATATCTAAGGGGAAAGTGTGCTGCTGTGCACCTTCACGTCTTGCTGATTGATTCCATTTACCCTGTTACTACAGAAGCTGCTGCCTTCATTCTCTGATATCGGAACCCAGAATCTTCACCTTCCTAACATGAACTGAAAAGCAGTGGCTCTCCAGGAATCCTTCAGGACTTTACCACCAAACTGGAAATGCTGACTGAGGTTTCCAGCCTTTTTGACAGGTTGAGCAGATGCAGTTTTCTGATCCTCTACATGAAACCACCATAGTTGGGCTAACAAGACCTTAGGGTGTAAGTTACAAATAAACCCTCTTTTAGTATATATTTATCCAATAGTTTGTGTTCCTCCAGAGAATCAGGACTGATGCAGATTTTTTTTCAACTCATTACTAAAAGTGGAACCCATTACAAATCCCTTAAAGGGTGATATATGCATTAGTGGTTGTTAGCTACCAGAGATAAATAAGGTCCACTAGACAAATCTCTGATCTGATTATTCAATGTCCTATTATCTGTGACTACAACTATCAAACACAACTCTATAATCCTGTAAAGGCAGTTATTTTGAAGAGGGCTTTGGAATAATATTCCAAGTGGATACTAAAAGGATGTACACTCATCTCCTTGGTCAATTCCATAACTATATATATATATATATATATATATATATATATATATATATATATAGAGATAGAGAAAGATCTAGAAAGAGATCAGAAGAAGA
>NC_034592.1:67386188-67395890 GCF_900095145.1 Mus pahari | reverse complement strand
GTTAGAGCACAGGACATCAGCGCTATCTTGTAATGGCGAATGTGAGGGCGGCTCCCCACATCTCCCCCTTTTCAATTTAATCAACAGCATAGAGGGCGGCTCCCCACACAGGTTCCTACAACTATTTCTTCCATACTCTTGCAGGTATGGGGGTGGTGACAGATCAGAATTATTATTCTCCTGTTCAGGTTGTTCTGAAGCTATACCTTTGGAATAAACTCTTACCCAAGAATTTAATTTGAGTCTGCCATTTCCTACTATAATCTTAGATACCAAGGGAATCTTCTTAGGAGGAATAGAAATATTTTTTTCAACAATGTAATAATAAAAATGTGTTTGTAGCAGAAGTATTTCAGGAAATATTTCTGGACCCTATTGAATAACAGGTGGGTGAAGTATGAATCACATGTTCACATCTAATACACTTAAAAAGTTCTGACCTCCTACAAACCTTGTTAAAAATAAAATAAAATATAACATAATACAATAAAATAGAATAAAATGCCTGGTGAAGTGATCCTATTTTATAAGCCCAACTTGCTCCAGAATAGGTCTCAGTTGATCCTATAGGGCAGGTGCAGATAAGACCACTGTAGATCTTTGATCAACCGGTGAGGCCCAATAAAGAATGTTTAGTGAGAGACAATGTCTAAGAAATATAAATAACTAAGGAAGACACCGGATGTCAACATCTTACCTCTACATACAAGCTTACATATATGTGAGTGCACACATACATGCACAGACATGTGCATACATGCAAGTAAAACTGTATTAAAAATTAAAGAATAAGTATAATCCAATACTTAAAGATTATATTAAAGTTAAGACACTTGCTGCTTTATTTTCTGTTCTTATGTAGAGTTCCTTCCACATGAATTATTGTGACTCCTGGTGTTTAAATGGCATATATATATATATATATATATATATATATATATTCAAGATTATCTTAATCCAAGTACAACAAAGATTTGTTTTGTTGTTTGTATGTTTTCAGTTGCTCAAACATTATGTATTTGTTTAAAAATAACATTTTCTTAACCTAATAGTAAAACTCTGCATTAATTGTAACTATAGAACATACTCAAAAATTGACTTAGAAATGTTTCTTTGTCTTCTTGCATGCTGTGATTGGGGCAGTTACATGGATTTACCTTGAAAAATCTCTGAAAAAGAGTTCATCTGATTTTGAAAATTATTCTTTAGAGAAATGATTCAAATAGTAGAGGGATTACCACACAAGCTTGAGAACCTGACCTCCATCTCTGGTCCTCACATAAAACAAAAACATAAACAAGCAAACAACATGAAACATCCTGCTGGGTGTGGTGGGTGATGTCCACAATACCAGGATGATAGGGAAGATGCAGGTGCATTCCAGGAGCTCTCTGGCTGGCAGGCCTATGCAAATGTCTGATTTCTATGTTCAGAAGGAGAACATATTTGGACAAATAGAGGGGGGAGTGACTAAGAAAGACAACCTCTAGAATACATCTGCATGCATATATGAACATATACAAATATGTATATATACATATAACACAAATAAAATAATTCAAAAATATTTATTCTGTCAAAAAATTACACACCAGAGGTGAAACTTAGGAATGTTTTCAAAACAGTGTTAATTCTGTCTCCCTTCCTTAGGGATGAGCCACATGGACTTGTGTCACATTTTTCTCAGGTGGAACACCTAATTCAATGGGGATTAAATTAATTTAGTATACACAGAGTTGCTGGTAATCTCATAGAAGTGTGGTTTTGTTTGGATTTTGTCTACATCATGGACAGTCATGCAGTCTGATTTCTTGGCTCTGAAATCCTCTTTGGGATATGAATTTCCCATTAAGTAATTTTCTCTGTGGCTGAAGAGCATCTGGAAAGAACTGATAATTCAAAAATTGCTCTCAAGCCTCTTGGTGAATGGAACACTATCTCATGGCCCAGGATCTAAGCATTATTATGATTCTTTGTCTAGTAAGTACATTAGATATAAAGTATAGTACATGCATGCTCAAAAGTTCTTTGTTCCACTAGAAGTTACAAAATAGTAGAAAACTGTAGCCAACAAATATTAATATTATCAGTAAAGGATTTAGTTAATTAAATAAAAGCATAGTGTGTGTTTAACACAAGCATTGAATATTTCTGTATTTCCCAAAATATGAAGACTCCTCATACAAATTTCATTTTCTTGTTTCTACACGTTATCACATGTTCCACTATTATTTTTATCATCCAATCATAATACTTTTACTCAATACCAGCTTCCCACACAATCCCAAACCTCTAAAATAATTTTTTAAAATGTAGATTCCATAAAAACTCGCTGGTTTTATAACTTCTGTTGAAAAAGAAATTTGTAAAAAGGTACTGACTTTGTCATCAAGTAATCCTTCTGCTTCTCTGTGGGAAGAAGCAATAAAGTTACATTTGCTAAGAACTTTTATTGGGATTGTAGGTAAACCAAGTCCATAGCAAAACTATTGTGGCTGATTTCTCTGTCAAGTTAGCATGCTAGTATGATGTGTATGTATTCTTCTGCTTGTTTCTCTTTGGTAGTGGAGATGAGGAGAGTGCATGTAATAGGTTTATTCACAGCCCTTCATCTACTTGAAAAGGTTTCGGTTTTCATTGAGACTGTAAAGAAAACTACTGATCTCATATAACACAGAATAATTTAGGTGGAAGCCTAAGACAACAAAAACCTTCCCTCTAAGATGACTACTTTGTTTAGAGGAATAGAAAAGGCATGAGATGGGACAAGTTTTGTAACGTGATACACTAGTGATCCCATGACTCCCGAGAAGACATTTCTCAGGCCGGAGTCAAGTTGCTTATTGACTTCCAACTTAGACTGGCAGTGAAATTTTACTTTATTTCACTTTCTTTTTATACGTGTTTAAAACAGCCCAGTTTCACTGGTTTCAGGGAACGTACTGTTTATGTTCATCCTCCAAGTTAATATGCTGAATCCTTAATACCAGTGTTAATTGATGCAACCTTGTGCTTCTGAGATTGGGGTCCTGAAAAATGGAGACCAAAGAGCTAGGTAGCTCTCTTTCTGCTGTTTGAGAGTACAGAAATTAAACAGTCAACCTAAAAGGAAGCCAATCATGAAGACCTTCATCTTGAACTTCCATCTTCCACACTGTGAGGAAAATCAATATTAACCATCTGTTTACAAACATTTTTTTCTCCTTATAAGTGTAGTGGTTCAACTCTTGTCCACCCTTTGTCTTTTACAATATGGATCATTGTATTCTGTCAGTCATCTATAAATCTCTGTGGTAGTGAGTCCATACTTTCTAGTAGCAAATGAAACAATCTGAGCTTTTTAAAAACTGTTCAAACCATGGTCTGTACAGAAACTGATGATCAAGTATTTTAAGTGATCTCTTCCCACTACCAGGATAAAGACATAGGAGGTCCAGGAAATAAAAATACCGACCTGAAACCAACCTAAATCTTCAGGAACATCATTTGTTGGTCCCTAAATAAATTAACTCAAGATGTCTTAAAGACATCTTTGGATGCACGGCACACAGGGAGGTAATTCTGCCATTCTAGTAGTTTGAACCAACTAAAAATCTTGGAAAAACATATTGTGATGGAAATGTTCATTACTAATTATCAGGTACATGGGTCACTATCTCAACAATGTTCCCATTCAAAGGAGATGACATATAGTTTATGAGCACAAAAAACAGTCAGGTATGGAGAGTTCTTCTTGGTACTTCTATGGTAATTATTCTCTTTTAATTTCCTTTTAATGAAAATGTTTATTTTTCTTTTCTCATATAATATGTCTTGATACAATTTTCCTTCTCCCTACATCTCCCAGGATCTCCCACCTCTCTGCCAGTTCAATCTCCTTTCTGTCTTTCATTAGCAAACAAATAGGATTCTAAGGAATGATTAAAATAAAATAAAATAAAATAAAACAACTTTTAAAAACCCTTGAAAATAAAACAAAACAAACAGAATAAAGATCCCAAGAAAAAACACAAGAAACAGATATAATATAGATCTCCACTTATTGCCACACTCAGGAATTCAGTCTCACCTACCTACCCCCTCCCAAGAACCCAGAAAATTAGAAACTAATATACATAGGGAAATATAATATATGTATATATTAAATATAATTATAAAATTAAAATAAAATTAAATAATTAATATAATTAAATATAATTAAATTAAATAATGTAAAATACCCTGACACAATATCATAAGACAAGAAACCTCCAAAGATGATTTAATATTCTGTTGGTCTCTACTACTTGGGCATACATCCTATAAGAATAGTTTGTTTTGTTTTTCTTTCCCCCAATGAATCTCTTTTGGAGAACACTCTTTTTTTTTTTTTCATTTGCAAGTTGGTATCAACTGAGATAGTTTCTGGGTTAGGGATGGGGGCATATATCGACTTTTCTCAGCTCTAGAACCTCGTCTGGTGTAGACCTGTACAGTCCCTGTGCATGCTACCACAGTCTATACTTTCATACATGCTTTTTTCCTTTTGATGGAAAGGGCCTGATTTCCTTGGTGTCCTTTGGCTCTTATACTCTTCTGCCTCTTCCTCTGCACAGTTCTCTGCGCCTCAAAGATTTGATGGAGGCATCCCATTTAGAGTTGAGTATTCCAAGGTTTCTCACTCTCTGCAAAATGACTGACTTTTGGTCTCTGTACTTGTTCCCTTGTGGTGCTGCAGGAGGAAGCTTCTCTGATGACCACTGAGCAAGGCACTGACTTGTGAGCATAGAAGAATATCTCTAGTACTCAGTTCATGGCTGCATTTTTTTTTTTTAGCAGAACAGAAGTAATTGGTTTTTCCTATATCCCTACCAGATCTAGACTCAGGTTCTTGATTATCAAAGCATCTTACAGACTGAAGTCTGTGAGTCAAACAAGTCAAATAAGAAATTGGTTGGACACTTCAACAAGATTTGTACCACCGTGACACTGCTATATCTTGTAGGCTGGACACCACTGTAAATGGAATGGTTTGCAGATGAGTTAGTGTTTACTGTTCTGCTTGGTAGCATGGAGAGTCCCTTCCAATATCATGAACACTAGTCAGAGTGGGATGAAGGCTCTATGTAGAAATCAGCTCTATTTCTCTGTGTTCAATGAGTTATGTCAGTATAATCTTAATCTATAAGGCCTTGACATCAGTTACTGGAGACCAGTTTACAGTATTGTCGACACCATAGGAGCTCCTAGCTACACAGATTTCTACTACAACCAGCAACAGATGAGTGTTCATCTTGCTCCATGTCCTAACAAGCATTGTCTTTTGTTTTATTGAACTTATCTTTTCTGACAGACCTAAGATGAAATCTTAAATAGTTTTGATTTGTATTTCCTTAGTGGCTAAGGATGTTGGTTTTATTACTATACCTCTGTAGTACAACTTGAAATTGGGGATTATGACATATCCCATAGTTCATTTATTATATGATTGTTTTAGCTATCCTATTTGGGGGTTTGTTATGATTTTGATTCCATATGAAACTGAAAATTGTCCTTTCTATATCTGTAAAGAATTGTGTTTGAATTTTTATGGGAATTACATTGAATATGTAGATTGCTTTTGACAGGATGACCTTTTGCTTTTGTTTTTGTTTTTTTTTTTTCTATATTAATTTACTGGCCTACTTGCTTCTCTGGCAGTTTTTCTGGTGGTTTCCAAGAACTGCTTTTTGGAGCTTGGATGGGAGGTGGGGGTAACCAGATGAGTGGGAAGAAAGGTTGGACTAGAAGATCTGGGTGCTCTGATGGAGAAGGAGAAAGAGCTAGGGTATGCAGCAGTAGGTGGTCTTCTACTGATCTGGCAATGAGAGAGTGGGGAATAGATTTGAAAGAAAGTTGGGAGAGGTGAAGATCTGAAGTTATCCTACCTGCCTCCCTGTATGTAGTGGCTTGCAGGTTCTCAGGGAAAGCCTGTTGAAGTGGAAGCTGGGATAAAATGATGAGTGTGGGGAGAGGAGGTTCGAGAGGTAAGACCTATGTGATCCACTGCAAATAGTGGCAGGGGCAGAGGGCTGGCTGGAGCATGTGATCTCATGTAGCATGTAGTCGGCTACAGACCTGAGGGTGAGACTGGAGAATTTGGTTTAAGGGAGAGAAGAGACAAGAGAAGATCTGAAGTTGTCTTACCTACTTCCATTGCTGTCTCTTTATTGTCCACAGTTTCAGCTGGCTCTCTCTAGATGGGTAAAACATTCAATCACCGAAGTCATGTTGGTCCATTGGCCATAGAACCGGAAGTCTTGGAAAGACATATTTGCTGCTAAAGTTGAAGATACATTCTAGGATGATTTAGGAAACCGTCACTGAGCTAAAGATGTTAGAGTTATAAATTTTGGAGACATTCATGGGAATGAGTAAAAACTAAGTTATACATTTTGAATCTTCTATGTTGAAGCCCTAGTAATAACTATTGTGGCTATATTTATAGATGAGTCTATTAAGGAAGTGAAATGATTAAGTTAAATTATCTCTGAAGGGTAAGACTCTGATGCAACAAGATGATTTCTTTTGTTACATTATCAGGACAAATGCAGGAACGCTTCAAATGCTATAAAACTGTATTCACAGTCCCAGAATCTTACTCCTATGTCTGTTATTGTAATGGACATTCCAAATTTTTATTAGATATTTTCTTAATTTACATTTTGAATGTTATCCCCTTCCCTGGTTTCCCCTCAGAAAATCCTCTCCCTATCCCCTCCCCTCCCTCTGCTATATATTTTAATAATGTTGCTTTCTACATCAAGTGTCTAAAAGATTGCCCATGTGCAATGTTTCAATATGGCGATGTTAGTGTATTTAGATATTTAGTTGAGCACTTTTGTGTGTCCTCATATAAGGCTCAGAGCATTTTCACATTTATATACCATGTTGTCTGTAGAACATAAAGAGGTCCACTTAGATGCCATTCATCCTGACTGGTGGTAGGAGTTCAGTTGTACCAATTGCTCTGGATTTGAGCAGCACCAGTAAGAGGGAACATTATTCCCTAGGACACAGCAGTGAGGACTTTAAGGAGTTTTATGTGCTGTTATGTTCCCTGTAGGAAGGAAACAGGAATCAAACAGTGGAGGAAGAGTGATTGTGCTTATCATCACAGGCAGTGACCTACTTGGGGATTTATGTTTCTGTTGTTGAGTCTGTGAGCTCTGCCTGCTCTGTGACTCTGGATCTTAAAGGGGAAGCACTTTCATTAAGACAATTAACAAGCGTCCTGTTTCATGAGAAGCTACATTGCCTCCCTAGGCATATATATAATCCTCTGACCAAGAGACCAACAATAAGAGAAATGCTCTCTGTCCTTATCAGCAGAAACTAAGACTGATACTTGAAGGCACTTTTAACTACCAGTTGTTCTCTATGAAAATTCACTTTATTACTTACTATAGCTTTTACTGTACTTCAGAGAAATTGTTTTAAATTGGGAAAAATGTATTTCCCATGGCTTCAGTCCATGGTCATCTGGTTCCATTTCTGTATATAGAAAACAGAGGTAAATATCTTTGGGGTTAGGATAGACAGAAGGCAAAGAGGAAGAGATAGAAAATGGGCTGGAATGGCAAGACAGACTTCAAAGACATCCCCTCAGTAAGGCTTCCTCAGCCAGGTGACAGTTCTCACTATTTCACTAGCTTCTGAGATTCTGTTCAATTTAAATGTAATATTGTTCTAATCCATTGGTGAAGGCAGAGTCCTCGTGGTATAACCACTTCCCCAAAGACCTGCCTCTATTCACTGTTTTTATGAGGGAACAAGCCTTCACTGTGAACCTTCCTCTTAGGTACCACTTAATATTTATATCACAGCATCATCATGCCGGCTCTCAGAAAATAAACTAAACCCTTCTTTAAAATGCTTAACCGACATCCTTAGTAATGTGGAAAATATTCTTTCCGTTGGTATTCTTCTTCTATCAATTGGGACAAAGCAAATGATTGTCCTTTGTTCATTTAGCTTGATGCCTGGCTTGGTGACCAAGGCTGTCTATGCCTAAGACTCATAAAAATCAAATCAACTCAAATCCAAGCAGTGCAGTTCAGGAAGAGGAAGATAAACAGAGACGTGAGGACTGCCATGCCACCCACAGACCTGCCTTCCAGCACATGGCACAGGTGATCCACAGACAGGGTCTTGACCCCAAACCAGGTAGCAGGGACAGAGGATGTCAGCAGGTGCCCACCAGCTGTATGGTCAGTTTGCCATGTGTGAGCACATGCTGGTCAGATGGGAGAGAAAGAGAATTGAAGCAGCTTGGGCATTATGAAGAGACATAGAATTTAAAGGTCTCAATGCCCCAGAGTAGGGGAATGTTAGGGTGGTGAGGCAGGAGTGTATAGTTGGTGGCAGGGGAAGCACCCTCATAGGATCAGGGGAAGGGAAGATGGGATAGTGGGGTTGTGGAGGGGAAACCAGGAAAGGTGATTACACTTAAATGTAAATAAATAGAATACGTAATTTAAAAAAAAAAAGTACTGAAGACTCTAGCAGAAGCCAGTTACAAGTGCAAAGCCCTGCTACCTGAGGCCATGATGAGATTCCAACCTGAACTATGGCTGAGGGCACTGTCTGAGTCTGCAGCTAAGCAACAACAGGGGTCAGTGTGAATGTCCACAGATCATATTACCACTAGAGAACATGACTATCCCCTTGGTTCAGATAGTCAATGGGGACCGCATGGATGTCCAGGGGTTGAACATTACTAGCCCTTCCTCTTACTGGATACAATGTTCTGGGGAGGTGGCAGCTGGAGAGCAGGCCTTGTGCCTCTCCTGAGCCGCACAGTAGTGCTGGCCCTGCTGGAGGGGAAAACATGAGAGCCAGCCTTGATGGAGAGAGCACAAGGCCCAACACTCATCTGTTGTGAGTTCACTGGGGTAGAGGGATAATGCCATTTCCAATCCCTTAAGACGTCAGAAGAGTTGCCCCTGGGGTCATGAGAGCAGGAGAGCTAGCCCATCATCTCCCATCCCCACACATACACACAATGGCTATAGCACTTGGGAGAGCTGGCCCTGCCCCTCTCCTGGGCAACACAGTGGAGATGGTGCTGGTGGCTAAGACATTAGTGAGCCATCCTCAAGGGAGTGTGATCAGAGGAGCTGGCCTGTGGGATGGTGAACTGTGCACAGACAGCCTGGTTCCCAGTAGAGCAAGGGCCTGGAACCCCAGAGACCTGGTGGGCAGTGACTCCAGCCTTCATGGGATGGTAGGAGTTCAGCCAGAACTCCTGGGCCCCTGGCCCCCACAGCCCCCTGCAGAAAGGTATGTGGCTAACAGTCACTAGGTAATGCCCCAAACTCCTGATATTCTGTCTGGACTCCACCCACCACAGTTACCTGAAAACAGCCAGGTATGCTCCGCCCCACCGTTACCTAGCAACAGCCAGGATGGCACAGCCCACTGTAAAAGGAGCTGCTTGCCCCTCCTCTCTTACTCTCTTACTCATTTGCTTCTCTCTTGCCCTCTTGTTCTCCCTCTCCCCACTCCCTTCTCCCCTCTCTCCATGTGGCCATGGCTGCCCTCTCCTCTACTTTTTCCCTCTCTCTGCCTTTCTACAATAAATGCCTGCCTTTCTTTCTTTCTTTCTTTCTTTCTTTCTTTCTTTCTTTCTTTCTTTCTTTCTTTCTTTCTTTCTTTCTTTCTTTCTTTCTTCCTTCCTTCCTT
>NC_034592.1:67355749-67386078 GCF_900095145.1 Mus pahari | reverse complement strand
CTTTCTTTCTTTCTTTCTTTCTTTCTTTCTTTCTTTCTTTCTTTCTTTCTTTCTTCCTTCCTTCTTCCTTCCTCCTTCCTTCCTTCTTTCCTTCCTTCCTTCCTTTCTTTCTTTCTTTCTTTCTTTCTTTCTTTCTTTCTTTCTTTCTTTCTATTATTTTAATTAGATATTTTCTTCATTTACACTTTAAATGCTATCCCTTTTTCCTGTTTTCCCTCCAAAAACTCCCCATCCCCTCCCACCTCCCCCTGCTCACCAACCCACCCACTCCAGCTTCCCAGCCCTGGCATACCCCTTCAAAGGACCAAGGGCCTTTTCTCCCATTGATGACTGACTAGGCCACCCTCTGCTACATATGCAGCTAGTGCCATGAGTCCTACCATGTGTTTTCTTTGGTTGGTGGTTTAGTCCCAGGGAGTTTGGGGGGAGTGGTACTGGTTAGTTCATATTGTTGTTCCTCCTATGGGGCTGCAAAACCCTTCAGCTCCTTGGGTACTTTCTCTAGCTCCTTCTTTGGGGACCTTGTGCTTCGTCCTATGGATGGCTGTGAGCATCCACTTCTGTATTTGTCAGGCACTGGCAGAGCCTCTCAGGAGACAGCTATATCAGGCTCCTGCCAGCAAGCTCTTGTTGGCATCCACAACAGTGTCTGGGTTTGGTGGTTGTTTATGGGATGGATCCTCAGGTGTGGCAGTCTCTGGATGGTCATTCCTTCAGTCTCTGCTCNACACTTTGTCTCTGTAACTCCTTCCATGGGTATTTTGTACCTTCTTCTAAGTATGCTGAAAATATCTACACTTTGATCTTACATAAACTGCCTCTTCTCATCAGAATCTCCTGTGCTGGAGCAATGGAGCAGGTTTCCCTCTAAAGAGCTGCCCTGGGGAACCTCACTGCTGCCACCAACCCCAGTTGCCCACTGAGCAAAACCCTCCTGAGGTAGCCTGACTCTCTTGTCCCTGTGGTAACCACCCAGAGCTTCTTCCCTCTACACTTTTTCCTTTGGTCCCTGGGCCAGAGTCTACCTGAGGGTTCCTACTTTGTTCTTAGTTCTTCCACTACATATGGAGGCATTTGGTATGTCTGAGATTGAGACTCTGTCATGCCTATCTCTCCATGTGGCTCAGGGACCCCAGAACCCACTCTTCTGTGGCCTGAGAGGCGGAGCCCAGCTTCAGCAGTTCTGCGGGAACCCCAGACTGTGCCTTTCTCACAACCGAAGCAGAGTCCTTCCCACAGTCCAACCCCTGTCCAGCGGTTCCGTGGGTCTGTGGCACAGTCAGACTTCACAAGTCCACCTTGCCCAGTGGCCCTAGCCCCATTTTTTTGTTGTTGTTGTTGTTCCACACTGGCCCAGCCCCTCACAGACTACAGCACTTAGGGGAGTGGGCCCATGTCTTAACTGGGTAGCATGGAGGAACTGGCTCTGGAGGTGTGGGTGCAGGTGAGCCAGGACAGGTAACCCTGCTTCTTATACATGGCAGTGTTGAGTGGTCTAGCCTGAGCAGTGATGAAGAGCTCACACTAGTGATGTGGATAAGGAAGTGCTGTTTTGCTGACCAGCTCAACTACCATGCAGACCCAGATCCAGGCCTCTTAATTGTCCCACCCCCCAAATCCCTTATTATCTGAGAATGGTCAGGATGCAAGAAAGAGTTGGTCCTGCTGTTCTGAAGCTACAGGATATCCGTGACAAGAACAACCATGGGATAGCTGGGAGGAGCAGCGATGAGGATGCAGTATTGATGGTGTGTCATAGAAGCCAGACATCTTGAATGAGACCAGTGACTCATTGCAATGTACATGTGCAAGTGAAGATGTGTGGACAGAGGGATATACTGAGGGACACACTGTGACTTACTACAGTTTCCACGATGCGGTGTTTTCTATGTTTTGCTTTTGTTGTTGTTGGTGGTGGTGGTGGTTGTTGGTGGTGTGTGTGTGTGTTTTATTTGGGTGAGGAGTATTGCAAAGGCACAGGGTGATTATGAGGGGACAGAGAAATGAGTGAGACTGAGGTGCATAGTGTAAAACTCAAAAAGATTAATAAAAACTTAAACAAACAAACAAACAAACAAGCAGATACTTAACCCAGAAATGCAAATCTTGAGTTAAAATTTAATTTGAGCAAAAAGGCATAGTGAAACTGAATTCACCTTAATACTTTGCCATACAGCCGAGAATGGAACATTTGTTGGAATATGATATGTGGGCTACACAAGACCAGTTACTGAAATGCAATGTGGGTAGATTGAACTCCAGGAGAAACTCTGTGCTTGCAACATCTAGTCAAGAAGCCAAACAAGCCTGGAGAGCCATTCCAGCTGTACCATCACTGAACATAAGCATCCCGTGATGAGGGACAAGACTGCCTTTCAGACCTCGCGGAATCATGGCTTTAGTCTGTTCTCAGAAGGGAAAATATGCTGTTCTCTGAGAGTTTTTTTTTTTTTTTTTTCATTTCTATGTAAGGATAGTCTGGCAGCTGTCCAGAATCTCAGAGTGGCCCTAATAAATTCTCCAAGTGTTCATTTAAGTAAGGCTCAGAAGTGATCAGCCCCAACCCTCCACAGATCTTCAGGCTATTGAAATATTTCTAGGCGCTAAAAAAATCTCATGCAATACTATATCTTCTAAGATTAGGAATATCCAGGATAGAACATGTAGTAAAGGAAAGTAAATATCATCATAGCATCTAGACAGGAAAGTTATATCCCCAAATGCTACAAACTACTACAGAGTGTTTTATTATGTGGTTGTCAGTGATTCATAAAATGCAAGGGAAGCAAACCCCTGAATTGGAGAATTAGAAATCTAACGAAGTGAAATATTTTGTCCTGATGTCTTCAAAATACTTATTTTATTGAAATTACAGCTTGCAGGTATGTTTCTTTACTTATTTCTCAGTCTTTATTGATTGGCCGAAGTGCCAGTCATTGAAACTAGGATCTTGAACATTCGATGTATATATGTAACACTCAGTTACAGCCATAGCACATGTTTACTACTGATTAAAGAAATAAATATTTAAATATCCCTCCTATTGATGTTAGATAGTAGATTGTACTAATCATTTCTTATTACTCACCAGTTTTGGATGTAGTGGAAATACATATTAACTACTTGTCTCTGTCTCTCTACAGCATCTGGGATGAATCTAAATAAACGCCATGCGCTATGCTGAACTTCCTAAATCAATCCTTTCTTACCCATCACCCTTGCTCTCACATCCTGGCCTGTGACAGGTGATTCATATTTCACCTGGGCTAGAATCTTTTTTCCTTTCTCCATCATGAGTAGCAGGACATAAATAACTCATAGGCTTTTATTGCTTAATTTGGTTCAGGAGGGTTTGTGCTCTTCTCTCAAAATGTGGTTTGGATGGGAATTGCCCTTCTGACCACCTCTTGGAACTTATCTCCTGGCTGTGACAAAATTGAGAGTTGATCAACAGTTTAAGAGGTAGATCTTCATAGGGTGGAACTGAGTTCAGGAGGAGCTAAGGTGGCTCTCCTGCTAAGGTTTGCTTAGTGGTTAGGGTTCCTCCCACACCCAGCCTCAGATCCTCTATCCATTAAGGCATCCATCCCTTTCTCCTATGGTGATTCTGTCTGCTGCAATGTGATGGATCCAGAAAGAACTTTATAAGTACAATGCTCTGTGGCATTACCTACTCTAAAACTGTTAGTTAAATAAACATCTTTCCTTTCCAAATTTTCAGATTCCCTTATTTTTTACAGCAGTACCTGGAGATGTACACACTTATAACTTGTCTGTGTTTTTGCATTTTTGTTTTGTTTTGCTTTTTGTTTTGGTTTGGCTTTCGTTGGTTTGTGTGACTGTTTTAAAGGAGAATTGAAATTAATTCATTTTTCAAATTCCTTTTAATTAACAAAATGTATTGAGTTTTTGGTAGAAGGTCTTTTGTTGCAATATATCCTAAAATAGTTTGATTACCATATATTTAAGCAACATCTACTCAAAACATTATTTTCTTGTTGTTTCTTCATATGTAAATATTTTTTGAAAAGAACTTGTCCAATAGATTGCCTGTTTAATTTCAACTTGAGTAGCTCTGGAAAGGCTAACATTTAAAAAAGGACTATAAGCATGCATTTCAATTTAAAATGGAACAATCACATTCTTTTCCACAAATATGATTCAGTGAGTGGGCAGCTCCCTGTCACCCTCTCTTTAAGTAAGCTTTTGGATAGAAAACAGAGCTCATTTTGACTTTATTTGATTTTACTGACTAAACATTTCCCCCCGTTATTTAGCTCTTTGAATTCTGTTTTTGCTTAAATTGATTGCTAGCAGGTTTTGAAGTTCAATTAAGAAAAAGCAGAAAGAATGTAAGAGTCAGAGGAACATAAAGTTTACTGTTTCCCTTAAAATGTAAGGGAAGTTATGAAGTATCAACAATTTGACTAAGTGAGACCTGAGCAGGGGCAATATCAATAGACATGGTAGCGTGAATGAGGGAAATCTTATGACCCTAAACCTAGACAAAGAACTACAAGCAACTACAGAATGCTAAAGGGAAGCATTGTGCATGTGTGTGTGTGTGTGTGTGTGTGTGTGTGTGTGTGTGTGTAAATTTGAGAGAGACCAAAGAGAAGTACATAGTTATTGAAGGAAGAAAAAAAAGAACTTTAAAATATTTTAGTTTAAAAAATGAATAATTGTAAAATGGAGTTTTTATGCTCAAAGGTCAAAATTTTATACACACACACACACACACACACACACAAATATACAAACATACACTCATACTTCATTTTGTTGTGCTTATTGTTTATTTCCTTTTAAAAATAGCTTATTATCTTTATAGATATAGGATTATTACCTCATTTAAGAGTTCCTTTAGTGCCTAATATTTATTTTTACTATGTTCTCATCTTATTTAAATATATCTATAATCAATTTGGCTATGATATGAGAGTGAGTGCCAACTCTACAAGGTTTAACATCATGTGAATACTGTTGCTAAAGATTCTTTCTATAAATATGAAACTATATTGCTAGATACTATTTTAATCTATATATCTACTATTCTATTCCTGCACCATCATTCACAGTAGAATATAGGACCCAATGTGAGCACACACAAACACTTGCAACTTTCCTATGCAGCATATGTTTAAAGGGACTGTTGAAAGATGTCAAACCCAGGAAGGATAAACAACTACAAGTTGACAGTTGACAAGCCATAGGAATAGTCTGTATTTGGGATTCCTTTTGGGACTCATATGCCACCGTGCAATATTAATACAGAACAGTAAATGACCAATTCATTAAAATAGCATAATAACACTTGGTTCTGAGCTAATAACACATGGAATGAGCTAATAGATGCAAAGTATTTAGAACAGAGTGAGGCAGACACTGAATATGCAATAGGGTATAATCATCACTTTTTCAACATTATCGCAAGGTTGTTAACAATATAGCTGTTCCCTACCTTCTTCAATGCAGTGTCCCTTTGGTATCAAAACAAACATCAACTTTCCACCTCTTTAACTTTCAAATAAATGGCTAATAATTCTGGCTTTAAGCTAAAGTACATTTCATATTATTTCTTTTAATCTTAATTAATTAATCTTTTAATCTTAAAATATAACATAAATTCATCATTTCCTCCTTTCTGTTTCTTCCTCCAAGTCTTCCCATACAACCGTTCTTAATCTCTTTCAGATCAGTGACATCTTTTTCTTAATTAATTGCTGTTACATGCATATATGCATATACACATAATTTTTAGATACAACCTGATCAGTCTGTATGTTGTTTTTATGTGTGTTTTTCAGGCTGACCACTCAGTTCTAGATAATCGATTGTTATTTTCTTCACTAAGGAAGATTATTTGTCCCACTTTCAGTATCTTTTCTTACCTAGACATCTATTTCTCCCACCTTCAGTATCTTTTCTTACCTAGACATCTATTTCTCCCACCTTCAGTATCTTTTCTTACCTAGACATCTTTGCATAGGCTGAGGACTAATGGGCTTTTGCCTGTCCACTTTACCATGTCCATTGTTGTTGCTGTTGTTGTTGTTGTTGTTGTTGTTGTTGTTGTTGTTCTTGTTCTTGTTCTTGTTCATGTTCTTGTTCATGTTCTTGTTCAGCACATGTGCAGACAGTAAAGTTAGTGAGATTTTATGGATGTTGCTTCTGACATTTCTTGGAGATATAAAGCTAAATCCAATGCTCTGATCCTTCGGCACTTACAACCCTCCCACCCATTCCCCTTTCCAAAATGTTTCCTCAAGCCTTTGTTCTCCTTATAGGCTTCTATCTCTTCTTCTTTTTTTTTTTTCTGATTTACTTTTCTTTCTAAGCAATATTGGGGATTCTGTGCTGTTTCACCCAGATTCCCCATAGACACAAACAAGTATTATCTCCAACTTCATGTAATGCTACCAGTTTTATCCTTGAGCCAAGTATGTTACCAGGAATGTCCTCAGAGAAAAATTACCTCACCCAAGCAGCCTCTTGCAAAGTCTAAACCAAATATAATAAGACATCTTGCCCAGAAAACTCAGTCCATCATTGGCACAACCCTTGAAAATATTCAACAATAGACTTCTTATAAGTCTGGGAATCTTTCGGGATAGCATTTGAAATGTAAATAAAGAAAATAATAATAATAATAAAAAAAAATAAGTCAGTCTCCATCTCAAAGTGTTTGCCAAACATTTCTTCTTGAAGCAGATAGTCTAAGCAAGATGTTGGAGGTAAATGGGAGTCTTCTTTACTGTCCCAAATGACTTTATACCCTCTAAAGAGAAAAATTCAATATTTATAGTATCTATTATTTTCAATCCATAATCACTTCCTTCTTGTGTTCTCTACATAGTCTAGTGTTTGCAGCATTGACTATAATTGATGAGAAGCTATGGTATTATTTGTTATTTATTTTCTTAGCTAATGTTTGATAATTTATTTGTGTTTATTATCCATTTTTCAATTGTTACTAGAATCCGTATATACTAATAAGATCTATGGCTTCATAAAGTTTATTTTATAAAAATTCTTTTCCTTTTTAAAAATCTTTGAGATTATAATATAAATACAGTATTTCTTTCTTCACCCTTTTCCCTTCAAACTCTCCCATATATTCCTAACCATACTCATTCAAATTTATGGCCTTTTTTTAAAATTTATTTATTACATGTAAGTACACTGTAGCTGTCTTCAGACTCTCCAGAAGAGGGAGTCAGATCTTATTACAGATGGTTATGAGCCACCATGTGGTTGCTGGGTTTTGAACTCTGGACCTTCAGAAGAGCAGTCGGGTGCTCTTACCCACTGAGCCATCTCACAAGCCCAAATTTATGGCCTCTTTTTAAGTTAATAGTTATTATATGTATATATGTATATGTATGTATATATATTCATAAATATAGCCTGTTCAGTCCGTAAAAATGTTACTGCTATGTTTTCAGCAAGCACTAGATAAACAATTTGAGTGTACTTACAAACATCCCTCTGTGTCTATGGTTCCTTGGGTAAGGATTAGGCCTCAATAGTTTCCCACATATAATTTGGCATGTCCACTGGTGTCATATTTGTTCAGTTCATACTTGATTTTGGGCAATCATGTTAGTGATACTCTCTGTATATATAGGAGACACACTCCTACCAAAAAAACTCATTGGTCTTTTGGCTCTTACAATCTTTCAGCTCACTCTTCTGCAATGTTTCCTGAGCCTCACATTAAGAAGAATTGTAGTTGCATTCTCTAGTCTTGAGAGTTGTCTGGAAGTGAGAGGAAATTTACCGTTCCTATTTCTTATTTTCACCTCTTTTAGGAAGAGCAACTGTTTACACATGTCATATCTTGGTTGAAATGAGTTTTTTTTCTATTACTTAGCCCTTTTTATTTGTGTCCTGTCATTGTTTTCTCTCTCATGTCGTGGTTGAGATTGTCTTTTTAAGGTCACCTACTAACACTCTGATAAATACTCTATGTATTTATCGTAGTATTTATCATGCTCTATTTATATTTATCATACTCTATTTATCATGTATTTATCATACTCTATGTATTTATCATAGTATTTATCATACTCTATTTATATTTATCATANATACTCTATGTATTTATCATAGTATTTATCATACTCTATTTATATTTATCATACTCTATTTATCATGTATTTATCATACTCTATGTATTTATCATTTAGCTCTAGAACAGTCAACGTGTGTGTGTGTGTGTGTGTGTGTGTGTGTGTGTGTGTTTTCTTTATCATCTTCTAGTCAAATGAGGAATTTTGGATCGATTTCAAAATTTATTTTATTTTATTTTTTCATGTTTGTTCTTTTGTCTGAATATCCTGGATTTTTTGGAATAAAAATATGCACATGCAGAGTAGAAAGCTAAGTTTCACCAGTTCTATTGATGAGCTAATCTGTTGAGGTGTGATATGGAACTTAGCTTTGAAGACTTCCCAATTGCATTTACAATTGATACATATGTAGCAGAGGCTGGCCTTATTTGGCATCAATGGGAGGGAAGAGCCTTGGTCCTGTGGACATTCAATGCCCCAGCATAGGGGGATGCTAGAGCTGTGAGGCAGGAGTGGATGAGTGGGTGAAGGAGCACCCTCATAGAGGCAAAGGGTAGAGGGGACAGGGGGATGGGATGGGGAGGTTGGTGGAAAGGTAACTAGTAAGGGGGATATCATTTGAAATGTAAACGAACAAAATGATTTATAAAAAAGAATATCGATGAGCCTCAGAAAAGTATGTAATTCTCTTAAATATTTTAACATTGACTTTTCTCAGTATGCATGATTTTCTTTGACTACATGTGTGAGGATGACGCCAAGTTTCCTTTAGGAAGCATGAAGTTCACAACTCCGCAGGAGTAGTCAGTTTGTTTTTACTTTGGTGGAGGTACGAGCTTGCCAGGCTCTCCTCCAGGCATCTCAACAGATCTTGAACACAGGAATGTCGATTCCATGCATGTCGATTTTGAGAAAGGTCTAATCATTACAGCTGAGTTTCGGTAGAAATAAGAAATGCTATGAAAGAATGTTATCTTCAAACTAGAAATAACTAGGAAAATATTTAGATGATCATATAATGCAAGTTCCAATAAAACTCCTCTGATGCAGATAAGTTTACCATGGAGGAGTAAAAGGTGCCCACATTTACAATGTGACACAGAGAAAAGAGTGGTGGTGAAGATGATCCAAGTATATTAATCTCCCAGCCCTGTAAAACAAGGAGATTAAAGACCCAGGACAGACTGTTGAAGGTAAAATACATATTTATATGCATCGAAGGCTCAAGGACTCAAGGCTTATCTGCTTCGGAAGAAGATAGGTGTACAAATGAATTAGATGCCATTATTATGACTCACTATATTCCTAAGGATGAAACATCAAACATAAAATTAGGAACCATGTTTTCCATCAAAAACTCAATCACAAATTTTTAAAAATTACTCACAGTTGTGATTTTAGAATAGCGGTTTTCTTCTTGGATCCTTTCTCTATTTGCTCGGAAGCAAATTCTGTAAGAAAAGTCCTTCTCTAAGTTATTTAAAAATGATAAGTGGAACTAAATAATTAAATATTCAGCCACCTTCCCAGGGTTCTAGACTTTCTAAGAAAAAAAGCTGGACCCAAACCTAAAGGATGTTAAAGGATGTCTGATTGTCACTGCCCTGGACCTTTAGAGCCACGGTGATTATCAAACTCCCATAGTCCTTCTGTAAGGATGGAGTTTCATTTTCCTGTGAAGTAGACAGAAAGCATCATCATGCACACTATAGTCTTGTTATTCCAGTGTTCATCTTCTGTGAAAATGTCTATATTTTATATAAATATAAACATGAAAGAAAAGTTTTTCATCATATTAGAAGTGGATTTATTTCCTTTTTGCACATCTTTCCCTGCCTTCCTTCCTCTTACTATGCAAAACAATGAAACAAAAAAGTAGACTCATTTTAATATTTTCATAAATCGATTTAAACTTAAAATAAATACATAAATATTTAACTAAAGGAAAGAAAATATTTGGGACACAACAGGTTTAGTTAAATTCCTAATTTATAATAAATAAACTCAATATGTTTAGGATATTAATTCTAAAATTACACTTTCACTCTTCAAATCATTTTATGTGAGCCATATATATTTGAGACAGATAAACACTACTTATAAATAGATCAGCTAACTGTTCAAGTGCTGAATTTGATGAACTCTTTGAAACTCTCAAATAGCAAGTTGTCCTCTCCACCAAATAGTCATAAGGTAATTAATATAGGTTTGAAATAAGCATTACAATGCAGTAAGAAACGGTTAGTATAACACAAACGTCTGAACTTTTACTAGATGGTAGCATCCAATTTTGGCCATAAATATAGAAGAGTAGTTTGATAGATATAAAAGCAGAGCAGAAAGGTAGATGTGAAACTAAATACAGATGCCAATTTTGGCACTCCTAAGGTTAAGGGGCCTACTGTCAACGCATACCTAGTCACTGCATGAGTTAGTTGCACATGCACACATAGACAAGCAAATGAATTTATACATAAATACACATCTAAACACAGAGGTAAAAAGTATTGAGCTGAAAGCCAGAGAAACAGGAACACACACACACACACACACACACACACCTCACCTCATTCTCAGCAATAACAAAATACTAAGGAAAGAGACTTGAAAGAGAGACCAACTGCTAAAAAAATGTTTTATTAATTCTAAGCAGTATAGTAAATGATAACAAACACAAGGCAGGTTTAGAATCCATTATTCAAAATGATTAGTACCAGAGAAGAGTACCAGAAACAAACCGGATGACACATGATTTTTGGATTGGGAATGTCAAATGGTTTTGGCTTGTTTGAATTGTGTGTGGTCTTACTACATGAGTAGTTTTCTACTTATGAAACATGAGGGTGCTCAAAAGATTCTGAATTTTGGAACAGTTGAGATTTAGGCTATTTAAGTTAAGGATGAGATCTGAATCGTCACTAGACAGTATTCACAGCCATTTATTTTATGCTGGACAAGTAGACATTTTCTTCTGTGATTTTTACATTCACAAACCATTATTTCTTTAGATAGTAAGGATTAAAAGGTCATAAATAAATGCATTTTTGAGAAGGAGTCACCGACCCGTGAGAAATGTCAGGGTGTCATTTGTTGGAAAAGGGTGACATTGGTTTTTGTTGCTGTGGCTATTTTTCATCTCAGGATATAAAATGCCACTTCTTTCTAAGTAGTAGGTGTGACTTCTATACTTGTTCTTGATGGAAGCAGGGCAGGAAGTCAGTTTCATTTTTGCAGGAGTCAAGTTGGTAGTATTAATCTCAAAGACAGGAAGAGAAAAACCACCAACCCAAATCACCATGGCCAAATTAATTAAAACAAACAGTTAGTTAAAGCAAGATTTTTGATTCATGTCCATGGGCTGCCTTCCTGTAAAGTGGGGTTTGAGAGGTCAGCATTGGAGGTGAGGCAGATATTTTTATAGCTCAGGTGTAGGGGGTTTCCAATGAGGCTTTGGTGGGTAAAATCGATGGAGTTACAGAAGCAGACCATGAGCATAACAAGTTACTCCTAGTGACCTCCTGACACAAAAAACGTGATTGGAATGTGTTCACAAGGATTCATAGCAAGCTAGCTTCAGCAACTCCTTCGGCACAAAGGCTGGGTTGCAACATGGTTAGAAACAGCTTCTGAAAACACAGACAGGATTGCCATCCCTGGAACAGATCTACAGAGCCATTTATAGTTAAGATGACCGGTGGGAGCAGTCCAATCTTTGAGAAAGAGGTTTAATTCATAAACAGGAATGAACATCACTTATAAGACGGCTTTTAAGGCTGAGATGGTGACAGCTGGTTTTTTCAGGTAAGAAAGTAGTTTAGTAACAATATGAACTAACCAGTACCCCCTGAGCTCGTGTCTCTAGCTGCATATGTAGCAGAAGATGGCCGAATCAGCCATCATTGGGAAGAGAGGCCCCTTGGTCTTGCAAACTTTATTTGACCCAGCACAGGGGAAGGCCAGGGCCAAGAAGTAGGAGTGGGTGGGTAGGGGAGCAGGGGCGGGAGGAGGGTATGGGGAACTTTTAGGATAGCATTTGAAATGTAAATAAAGAAAATAAAAATAAATAAATAAAACAACAACAACAAAAAGAAAGAAAGTAGTTTAGTATTAGGTAGGGAAGAAAAACTTCAGGCAACCTTGGTAGCTTTACCTCTTGAGGTCAGAATGCCTCTTTAGTGGTTAGATGTCCTTCTATCTACAAGTAGGTTGCTCCTACTATATCAATATCCTAGGTTCTAGGGTACTTTCCTAATCATTCTATCATCAAAAGACCTGCATCCTCCAAAGACTCCAACTTCATTAGGACATTGAGTGACTAGTGCTTTCATTTCTCCCATTCCATTAGAAAGTTTTGCTAATGGAACATAGGCAGAACTATCCTGTGCTAGTTATGAGATCTATAGCCTCAGGACATGTTGAGAAAATAAAGACAATGACCAAGTAACCTACAAATGATGATACTTATCTCCTGTATCTTGATGCAAACATCTTTAGAACTCACCTTTTAGCACACACTTTTTGAGGCTGCTCACTCCAGTCTGGACTTCTTGTTTAGATGTTCTTCATTTAATAAATTCCTGCTTAAAGTGTGTCTCTCAACTTGATTCTTTCTTTCTAGAAACTAAGAACCAAGAGCCCTGACATAATATTAGCACTGGCCACTAATGTGTTATTAAAATGATTTTATCCTACTAGAAAGATTATTTCAATGGCGAATTAGGAAGATTCCCCTCTAGATTCCCACCTCTGGGTGCTTCATGAAAACCAAGATTAGAATCATAGGAATTCGTTGTCAGGCGTTTGCTATTGTGTCACTGTTATCAAACTTGCTGTACACAGGCTGTACCTCAAAGGGCCAAGGCCAACCATCCATTCTTGAGAAGCTAACTAAAACAAGCAAATTCAAAGAATAAAATCCAAAACAAACAATATAATTAAATATTAAAAAACAAGCAAACAAACAAAAGAAAACAAGGGGATGTATTAAATGTCCTCACATTGGAAAGGAGAACAAAGTGACAAAATGACTTCCATCCACCCTTTCCTCCAGGGTCCTGGAATAAAATTCATATCTGTCCAATGATATGTACATCTAATCACTCCCCAAGGTCTGGTCTGACCAACCACTGATCTTTCAATGTCTCTATAAAACTGCAAATTCCCTTCCCGGAGAGAAGAGTTCTTTGTCTACATCGCCCAAACTACTCTTCTCACGGTGTGAGTTTCCAGGGGAAATTCTAGTCTCTTAGCGGCCACTGTTTAAATAATTTAATAGCTAAAATGTCTCTTTGAAATATAGTCATTTCTACCAGGCCGTTTACAAGACCAGATGGCATGAATTAGCTTGACGTTTTGGTGGTACATTATCTTGCTGCCTAAAGATGGCAGGCTCAAAAAGGGCAAACCCTGAATCATGCTGCAGAAGATGGTTTCAGAGAGGAAAGAGCAGTCTACCAGAACATGATACTACTGGCCCATCAGGGGAAGTGGCCCAAATGAGAACAGAGACTCGGTGATCTATTTCAGCTTCTTGTTAGGAATATATTCCCACAGGAAATACCTGGTAACAATCGTCATCAGCTTTTTTCATTAAAACACATTTTTTTAAGAATATAATCTTTTTCCCTACACTCAAACTACACCACTGGATACAAATTAAAACAGCGTGATATATGAAAAGAAACATAGTCTGTTTCTTATAAATGAAAGAGAAAAATTTGTTTCCTATTTTTTTTTTCCTGGAAGGCTTTGCAGATGTGATGTTCTTAATTCTTTCTACCTACATGCCTGGGGCCAGCTCTTCTTATAGATTAGTTCCTGATCCGCAGGAAACAAATGCATGTTCTGGGTGAAGCAGACTCTGGCCTCCCTTTTTAAGGTCTTTCTTGGGTGATGAAAAGGCTTGTGCTCTCCCGCTGGGCGGCTCACTCCTCTATTCCTGGAAGGTCTTCAAGTTCCTGCTTGGTCTGGAATCCTTTTCAGGAAGACTGCTTGGGGCAGCAGGATGCTCTCCTTGAGAGATTTTCATAGGAGGCTCCCAGGTTCTCCCCCATTCACCACCTCTTGCTGAGCTGAACTGGCCTGGCCTGCTCCTCTTTCAGCCTTTGTTCTTCCCACCTGCTTCCCAGGGTGACCCTCCCTTCTCTCTAAGACATGCCTTCCTTGTCTTTTTTCAGACAGTGTTTTTAATCACTTCCACTGATGTCTGTGAGAGTGTTGTGAAGACAGAGAGAAGCTTGTATTGGATTTTGTTAAAGTTTGTGGCGGCAAGAACAAACCACATGAGACAAGATAAAGGTGAATCAATGTAACCACTATTTGGGTTTACTTGTACTTTTGTGGTTTTTTTCCATTTTATTTATTCATGTTTCTTATCAGGCTTGCTACCCAACGCTGCACATTTTCCCTTCTGAACTCACGAAGGATGCAGGTGGTACACTTGCCACCTCTGCAGAAAGGCAATAATTAGAGACTCCCCAAGCCTTTTCATTAGGAGCTCATCTTCTATTCTGTCTTGAGTTTTCCTGCCTCTGAAGAAATATCTTCAAATCTCCTTGCTCTGTATCTGCAGTGGCCCCCTTTAACTGATCTCTACATGTCTGACTCTTGCTGAACTATGGACATTAAGGAAGAAAACAGTGTCAACGCCAAAGCAAGAATAATTCTCTACACAATCTCCAAAGATCCATCTGAGCATGACTTTCTTGCCTTGAGTCTGCTGCCTTCTCTGTCAAAGGGAGTGGTTAAATTCCTCATTAACTAATTTCATAGTTGAGACGATAGTCTTTCTAAAAAGGCCAAGTAGTGTTGTTTTCCTCTTTCCCAAATTTAATGTATTTTAAATCAATATAACAGGACTCTTTAAAACGTGCTTTTTCTTACTTTGGGTTTTCTGTAAGGTCTTCAGGTTCACACCCACATTTTTGTTTCACTTTAATTAACTGGTATAATTAAAGGTCTTAAATAAATCAGGACAAGATTTGTGCAGTACACATTCAACCATACAAAGCATTTCATTAGTGCTTCATTTTTCAAGTCTGTTAAATGTAGAAAGTCTCATTTAAAACACAAGATGGATGAAGTTTCCATTTGTTAGCATGCACCCATTGGCAGCCTGTATTCTCCCTAAGCAGATTTTCCCCCATGGCAGCAGATCAGGGAGCTTTGATTCCCATTATGGAAAAGTTGCAAGCTCCAGGATCAGTTTCTCTGGGTTTCAGTTTGGGTTTTGCTTCCAGGTCTGTGCCTCTGTGCAAAGTTCTTAAATTCTTGGCATCTGTGCCTGTTCCTTTGTCTTCTAATGACCTCAATGTGTGGGTATGTTGAATGGGTAGAGTAGACTAAGAGAAGAAGGCCTGCCACAGTCAATCCTTTGATAAGTACAATTCAATAATAAGTCTCATTTTCGGTCAGGTTACTGGTAAAATACAGGAAATGTATATCCCCATCACAATGGGATTGTGTATGTTTCCCAGTAATAGTGCCAGTTCTTGTCCTCAGAACTCAACAAGTTAAGTTTGAATTACAACAATCCATGATTGATGTTCAGAAAAAAAAAAAAAAAAAAAAAAAAAAAAGGTAAATTCTAGGAAGAGGAACAGATTGAATGAGAATGTTTGACGAGTGTGCATCATAGCAGAATTCGAGAGGTGGCATCTGGAAGCAAAGCAGCCCCAACGGCATCTGTTAGTGCAGTTTTATAAATGTGGTAGTTTTCTCTTAACCAAGCAAGCTCCCAAATAACTGAGGCAGGACTATTTTACTTATATGACAGCTTTAATAGATTAAAAACTGATCAGCATTAATCTATTTTAATCCTCTAAACTAATCTTGCTACCGCCCAGTCAAAATTATCAAGATACTTGCACTTTATGGCTTTCCTTGCTCATGCTGTTTTCTTGTGTTGTCTCCTGGACTCTCTCCTTCAGGCTGAATCCCCACTTCTGTCTTCCTCCCTGTCCTTTGGCTAGGAGTAAGTTGTGCTCTAGTCTCTCCCTGCTCAGTCACTGTCAGATTAGCTCTTTATTGACCAGTCAGGGAAGATTTTGGGAGCAATGTTTACGCAACATTGAAACAGGAAATCCTCAGAATAAGGATTGCAACGAGATTTGGGGTCACAGAAATCAGAATTTGAATAATAAAGGATAATCATTACAGAGTACACAGGTAACATGCATACATACAGGTATCAGCTATCAAAAGTGCAAAGAGAGGTCAACTGAGTCTTTACTCTGTCAGTACCTTGGTCTTGAGCTTCAAGGTGTTGGATCTTATAGATGATGTTTACCTGTTGGTTAGAACACCATCTTGTTCATCAATGCTACAGTTGCCTAGTAAACTGATCCTAGATATTTCTCCACTTCCTGGTATGCTGCTCTGAGATTCTCAACATTGGACTAGCTACCCTGAGGTATGACACACCTAACTGTATGGTTCTGTGTTGGAAAAAAGTGAACAAGCCTGGTAATAAATATGCAGATTTCTGAAGAGTACCAATTTCAATCTAAATAGCACAGTACATGAACCAAAGTCAGGCTCCAATTGTGTTCATGGATAGGAATCTGACTGACAGTGCCAAACTCTCTCTAAAGGATATCTCTTCACACTTATTTAACTTAGTGTATCCGGTTTAAGTTTGGTTTGTACTGGATTCTAAGAATGCACTGATATATAACAATTTTCATAAAACATAGTTTATAAATAGCTACTTCATAAATAACATCTCAGTTTCCTGGAGTGAGGTATTGTAGGAGTCAACACTTATCTACATGAAAGCAAAGGCAGCAGAACCTTTGCAAAGATTGAAATTGAACATTTTACTGTCAACTGGCACTGTCAAGTAGAGAAGCCATAAGCCCAGATAATCATGCTTCATACACATACAAAAGACTGTTAGGCTAATTTAAAAGCATGTTTGCCTCAGGTTTTCCAAATGCCTAATGACAAGTTGTTTGGGGTTATATTTTATTTTGTTTGTGTTTGTGTTTAGTATTTAATGACTTTGATTCTCTACCACCAACATAGACGTCCCCCTTTGGGCTCTGCAAACCATAATTGCTAATTGGGTACATAGGGAAAGAATCAATTTAAACTAACTGGGTCATAAAGCACATAAAGGTTTCTAAACCAAGGGAGCAACAGCTTAAAATTGTACTCCAAGGATATGACTAAATCACAGGTACATTAAAGTTGTGCAAATGGCTTCAAGAAATCTGCAGACTTAGTGCTGCTGTAACCATACAGAGTGTTCATTTGCTACACTTACGCTGATCCACCTACTGATATCAGCTAATGACAGAGAAAGGACAATGAGCATTAATAGCTTGATCCTAGGGTCAATTTGTTTCAATTAAAAGTATTATTTGCCCAAGGCATGCTTTTATTTCAGGACTGCATTTGGATTTTAGAGGTACAGTTATTTCCTGTTTGCATAGCGACCATTAAAAGTCTATAGATTCCAGGTCTCCATAGACCTGAAGTAGACAAACAGGTTTACAGTTTTTAAAACTAGAACTTGTTTTTCTAGAATTCCCTATGTCCTTTCATTACTTGTGAACATGAAGTCTTGGTGTTTGATTATCAGCTGACATGGAGAAATTCAAAATGTAGTGTAAGCCAGACCTAGCCACAGACAAACTCCAAGAGTAGTTTTAGAAACAAGCATTGGCGTCTGCAAGCCCACCCTTCAGTGTGAGATGTGCTGCTCCAGAACCTAACAGCCAAGTCTGATGCTGGGGGAGACAACCCTGGGGTGTTCTGAGCATCTGTGTGAATATAGTCTTACGGCTACTGTAGACCTATGATGTTGAACTTAGTTTTTAAATCAGGACCCCAGATTATCTGGATACAGATTAAAGTTGGAGAGGATCTTGTAGCAAACTTGATCCAAAAACTTCATTGGACTGATCAAAATGCCTAAGAGGTAACTTTGTAAAGTTGTAATGGCTCAGTGTGTTGGTCAATGATGTGGAATCTTGAAGGGCACTTTAAGGTATCCTAAAATGCCATCTACCCTCACAGTTCTACTCACAGTTCTACTTCGTTAGATTACAAGGGATTTTATTTACATTGTAGGAGGAACTGACATGATTAATCCTACGGACAATGACAGGAAACAGAGCTAATTTAGTCACCATTGATTATTTCTTTTTTATTATTTTATTTATTTATATGCCAGCTGTTGCGCCTCCTCCTGGTTGCCCTTCCCACAGTTCCTCATCCCATTCCTCCTCCCCATCATGCCTCCCCCCTTCCCTGGGGCCTCAAGTCTCTCTCTCAAGGATTAGGTGTATAGTCTCCCACTGAGACCGGACCAGGCAGTGCTCTATTATATATGTGCCTGGGGCCTAGAACCAGCCTGTGTATGCTGCCTGGTTGCTGGGTGCCCCCTGGGGTCTAGGTTAGTTAAGACTGATGGTCTTCTTATGGGGTTGCCCTCCCCTTCAACTTTTTCAATCCTTCTCCTAATTCAACCATAGGGGTCTCTGAATTTACTCCAATGGTTGAATATAAGTATCTACATCTGTCCCAGTTAGTTGTTAGTAGGGCCTCTCAGAGGACAGCAATGCTAGGCTCCTGTGTGTAAGCACATCATAGCATCAGCATCAGACCTTGGTGCCCGCACATGAAATGGATCCCAAGTTGGGCCAGTCATTGGACTGCCTTTCCTTCAAACTCATCTCCACTTTTGTCCATGCAATTCTTTTAGACAGGAATAACAGGATTAGCTAAGGGTGTTGGGTACAGGAGAGAAACACAGAGGGCCAGGAGAATGAATGGAAATATGCAGCCTTGGGGAATAGGGGGCTGGCTCTAGAACTCTAGAAAGTACCAGAGACCCAGGAGGTGAGATACTCTCAGTATTCAATGGGGGTGACCATAGCCAAAATGCTCAACATGGGAGAGGAAGCTTGAAGAGTCCACACTCCAATATATAAACAGGGCTTCGAGTGGAAGTACTGGATTACCAATCATTGGCTATTTCTAAAACACTAGAGCCCTATAGTTTAAACATGGAGTCTCTTCCCAAATCCCAAGATTATATAGATATAATATAATGCTTATATTTTATTTAGCTCAATAAGGCAAGTGGTCGCTGATTCATATGAAAACACATAATTGAAAAAAAAATCCATTTAACCACAAGAAAAAAAATCAAGGTAACAAAATTGTTGATTAATGAAACATTGGCTGTGTGAAAGGTTGATTGGTGAAAACTGAATTGTTATGATCATCCTTTTTTGATTCAGTACTTTGGAATGGCTGGTAAGGTTTAGATAGTATTACTAGAAAGGTGGGCATCCAATAGCAATGTCTTGATACAAAGAGCAGTGGACTATGGATGCAAAGGACTACTTCTAACAAGGAATATCAAAGTTGCAATCACAAGTTCAACATCAACTGTAAACTATTCTCACCATTGCATAATTAGTCTGTATTCAATTAACAAGTGTATTGTTTATAATAGCTCATAATGTAGTTACTAATTTATGACAAATGAATTAATCATTGTGACCAGTAAATATAATTGTGACTTACTGACAATTTCTTTAGAACACTTACATTTTCTCACAATTAAACAGTAGTAAGAAGTTTTATACAAAATTTTCAACACTACAATTATAAAAATGATTGAATTTTAATAAAAGAAAATGTTAAAATATAACATTAAGAACTATTGTTAAAATTTGGGAGAATGGCTCAATGGTTACAAGCATTTGCTAGTCTTTCACAGAACCAGAATGTGGTTCCCAGGATCAATGTTGGGTCATTCAAATCCTTGTAATTGAAGCCACAGAAGACTCAACACCCTTTTCAGGACTGCATAGGAACTTGTTCAGAGATGAATGCATACTCACACATATGTACAAAATCATTTTTAAAAAGAGCTATTATAACAGAAAAGAAGAATCAGAGTTTCTCAGAATCATTTCTATTAAAACCAATTATTTTCTTTTCATTATTCTGATGGTTCATGGCATAGTTGCTTCATTTGAAAATGAACCTGATGCACAGAGCAGACATCCATCTTCACCCACATGTCCCTCAAAGTGTGAGAGATTGGAAACTAAAATGCAATTTGAACTTGCCAGGCAGAGCTCTGATTTCTTTCTCTTTGTTTCTGTCTTCCTTTCTTTTAGAAATGAGCATCAACTGAAATAAATTTTTTGGTAGAGTCAGTTATAGAAAGTGATTTTTTGTAACTTTTAAAAGCTCAAGTTCCTTTTAGTTTGACAGTTCACACACTTGTGAATTTTATTTTTCATTCCCTTTCCTCCCTCCAAACCTTCCCATATAGCCTACCCAACTCCCTTTAAATTCATGACATTTTCTACTAAGTGCTATTCCTAAATAAAACAATTTTAGTCTACATAATGTTTCCTGCATGTATGCTTTAAGGAGGGCTGACTATTTGGCAAAGGACAATCAATTCATGTCCTCTTCTCTGAGAAGACCACATCTCTGACTCCCATCTTTTCTCCAAAGAAATCAATAGTCCTAACTAGATGTGCCATCTGTGATCCACACCAATGACCAGCATGGCACAATACCATCTGTGATCCACATCAATGACCAGCATGGCACAATACCATCTGTGATCCACACCAATGACCAGCATGGCACAATACCATCTGTGATCCACACAAATGACCAGCATGGCACAATACCATCTGTGATCCTCATCAATGACCAGCATGGCACAATACCATCTGTGATCCACATCAATGACCAGCATGGCACAATAACTCTAAGGCTGCAGTAGTGGCACACATACCTTGGTGTGAAGGACTTGAGATTTGCCCAATAATAAGAAAACCTTCCTTGGTACTGGAAACCTAGCTAATTCTTCAGTAGTAGTGAAGTTATGGTAAGTGGAGGAGTATCTGTACCTACCAATTTAATAAACCAGAATAATCTCTAACAATAATCTATAAACAGTTGTCCTTATACCCACAGAGGAATGTATTCTTCACCATGCATCAAGGAAAATTCTCTTGGTAGCAGAGACCACTACAGAAAAACAACCAAATAAAAATGCAAAATTGTGAAACTATAATTTAACAAGACCTTTCTTTGGGAGAAAACACACACACACACACACACACACACACACACACACACACACACCTACTCACCTCAGATAAGGAACCTTGATGGACCAAAATAGAGTTACCTTCAAAATCCAACTTGGAGAACCAATGATATGGTCAACATGCCTGGGAATCTCTTTTCCAGGTGAGTCAATTGTCCTAAACCTCGCCCTGGCAGCTCGACTGGTTTGTCCCAGGCAGCTAGTAAAGTCTCAGACTTTGCAGCTTGGGTTGTGTGAATGTGACTCTCAGCAGTCTCTGTTGTTTTTTGTTTTGGATCGAGGAACTAATTGATACGCTCAGTTTTAGGGACTTGCTGAAGCTATTTTGAGGTGCTTACCTTTTCTTTTGTCCTAAAGCCTTCCCTGCAAGATGGAGTAATTCAGTCTAGAAGGAAACTGCACAAAAGGAGCAGAGTAGTAGTTACATTTACGAGGATAAGGCTCAGGAAACATTGTGGAAGAATGAGCAGAAAGATGACAGAAGCCTGAGAGTCATGATGCTTGCTGTGACAATTCATAATTTGTATGGTTTAATATAAAAATTGTCTCAATAATAAACTCTTGGTTTCCTGGGAATTGATATCAAGAGATGCTGGTAAAATGGTACTTTATGAGAAGTTTGTAGACATCAGTGGTGTCGCTTCTTTGGAGACTGTGTAGATCCATTGTTACAGATTTCTTAATGCTTACCACATTAAGAGAAATAAAGCATTTGGGGGAAATCCTCTATGATTTATTATATTATTGTTTAAAATGTACAGATTTTTAAAATAGATACTGAGTTAGTTTGAATTATGATCTTTCTAAATGTTGAAAAAAATAAAGAGCTATATGATAATCATGGTAGAGTTACCAAGGCTATACAGAGAAATATAGAAAAAGGCTGTACTCAAAAATCCAGAATAATGTACACAAATAAAAGAAATTTCTATGAAGGGTACCTAACAGAAATTGCTAATTAATTGGATTATTAATTCAATTTTTAACTTGATAAGTATGTATTATTTGTAAATGTATTTTTCTACTTTATATTCTGAACTAAATGTAGTAAAAAGTCTTATGCTCTAAATTTCTGCATATAAAATTGATATGGAACAATCATTACAAAAATCATATACTTTATGACTTGACTGTGTGTGTGTGTGTTTGTGTGTGTGTGTCTGTGTGTCTCTGTGTGTGTATGTGTGAAGTAGATAATATCCAGATTCATATGAAAAACTTTAACACTTGGGATTGTAATAGCCTCTGTGTTTTTGTCTTAGTCAAAAGCAATATTATATTTCAGACATATATATTCTCATATAAAGTCAATAATTGCAGACAGAAGCATCACATGTTCTCAGTGGTGCATAAGAAAAGGGGAGAGAGTAAATAAGCTAAATTTAAAAGATCTGCATCTGCTATTTCCTGAACTTCCTTATCTGCATTTCTTTGCATGTTTCTTGCCTTTCTTTAATTGCATGAATTCCAGGAGACCTCTTTTGACCTTAGTAAATCTATTGAAATCTACACATGAAATGTAACATTTCATCTACATTGTCCCCTCTACTCCAGAGTCAGCAGCCTAAAATCTGTTTACTCTCCAATTTTATAGCTAATCATTTCATGAACAATATATATTTACTGTGCCTATAAATGGTTGTAGAAGGCAGGGTTAATACCTTCACAAATGACTTCATGACTTCCAAAGCAAGGAACGTTGATTTTGAAATTTTAAATACTACGTTGCATAGGCTTTACAAAGTTGCTCGTAACTGACTAAATGCTTCAGAATTCATCGTCTTGCTAGAGGATGAACTGAATTAGTTTTAAATTTGCCAAGCTTTATTACTGCCTTGTCACTGTCTTTAGTGACATCTGACAAGGTAATTATGATGACTGCATCAGCAATGGGAAAACAAAATTTTAATAGACTATTTCCTTAATCACAATCAAATGTCACTTCTATTGACTTGGTTTTCAAAAGATAGAGGGAAATTTTAAATTAAATCTAATGAGCTATAATGAAAAGGGCTTGGAACTACAGGCTACATCCTTAAATTTTTTTGTAGATATGAAATTTATCCTAGTCTACTTCCTTGGTACACCTTATCTTAAACATTTAGATGAATTATAAAGATGCTATTAAAATTTATTTACAGATTATTAAACAGCAAATGTTTTGTTTATTCACAAATTCATTTGTATTGCTGAAATAATAAAAAGTTTATGTGAGATGCTACTGTTATAACTACTTTTAAGAGACATTATGTTAAGCTAAAAAGATTGGACATATTTACTAAACTTAGTATGTTATGAAATCTAAATAATTTATGCATGATGATTTAAAATCAGATGTTGATCATTTGCTGCACTGCCTATCATTCTTAACTAATAATTAACTTCAACTCATATTTTCTAAGTAAGCCAAAAATTCTTGTTTAGCTAAATTTTCTCATTTTATTTGAGGAGAAAAACTGAAATCGAAAGATGAGAAAATCGTATTATGTGGAAAGCTCACTTCAATAACTTTCTCCTTTATCAGGTATCAAGTTAAGCCTGACACAGTGTCTGATTTTCTGGGGAGTCTAGAAAAGAGGATTTTCCTTTCATATCTAATGCTATTGACCTGCTTTGTTGCTTCCCTTTTTTTCCTCCCTAGCACCTCTGTAGTCATGCAGAGAGAAGTCATACTAAAGATTAGCATTACATTCTCAACCTTAACCTCAGTTCCAAAATAGAAGATAGTTTCAGTAAGGATAGGAAAAAAATACAGCAGTTGCAACTCTTTACATTTTGGAGCCTCTCTGCAAGTTTCTACTAAGGAGTTATAATAACTTTAAAGAGAAAAAATTATGGATTATACATAAAAATAGTCAATATAGTAAGGCAGCTCAAAGATAAATAAGATATATTATTTTCAAAGCCTTGAATAAAGTGGAGATTACAAATGATATTAAGAAGTATGTCGTTTTCTTTTTCTATTAAATTTATTTACTCTTTACATTTTTGAAAATACATGCTAGATTTCTAAGCAAGTATAAAAGTTTATATCAGTATGTATTCTGTAGGAAAAAATAGCATTTAAAAGATAGGTTTATTTATAATAAATCCAAGATGTCTGTACAGGCAGAGATTATCACGTTACAGGTAGTTATTTTTCAAAGAAAATATGGAGACTTGATGAATTATATAAAATATTGTTAAAAGCAAAATAATAGCTTCTACACATAACAACACATAGGTTATATTCAACTAACCATCTGAGATAGAACAATAATTTATCAGTAAAACACAAAATCAAATACAAAACCAAACAGCATTATTTAAATATATCATATTTAAATCTTTCTCATAAATGAGAGAAGTTAAGCACATTCAGTTGAGCCTCAGTTAACCAGCATTATCTCCTTAGGAATGTTTACAAGACACCATGCTGGGGATAGGAGACAATCAAACACAGAGTTCCAAGCTGAAAGGTCAAAAGTTAGATGACTGCTGTGAGCCAAAAACACTAGAAAATGAGTTACCAAAATCCTTGATAGGAAGAAATTTGGGACTTGAACTCAATATTCTCTTTGAAAAATTTCTCAAGCCCATTACCAAAGAGAAAACCAGGGAAGATATAGCACTAAAATACATTGCATTCAACTTTGGTTGGATTAATGTAGGAAAATTCAGGAGGAAATGGAATTCTTAGTTCTTTCTGGAAGAATATACATCACTTCATGCATTACTAATTTTGTATAGGATATTTAAAATTCGTAAGTAGAAAGAGTATAACACACAAGTAAAATAGAAATAGATGACTAAATATAAATAGTAAATATAGAAAAAGAGAAACAAAGCCATAGGAGATAATGGATTAGTCAGATTCTGATAGTTTAGGGTAATCATATATGCTATGGTCAAGTAACAAAAGTACACAGAATGTAAACATACAACATTAATATGCAAAAGAAAATCCAAGTTGATATTTTCAGAATAAAATATATAAAGACAGAACTTTAAAATAGACACATTATATGACGTGATTGGTTAAGCATTGGAAAGTGTTTTAATGAGTTGGAAGAAATCAAGAGAAGCATTCATATTGAAGTACAAAGGATGTTGTGATACAAAATATGGCAAAACACACATTACATATATAATTATATATGATAGAAATGCACAAACAGCAGCGTGATTTTATAGTGGTTTTCAGAAATAAAAATAAAAGAAAGAAGCAGCAACTTTGAAATAGTAAACTTAAAACATAAATTAACCTGGGAAAGTTTCATCTCAAATGGCAAGAGAAAATTTGACATTTCAGTCAGAATAATTTAAAAGACATAAGTACTAAAATAACTGTTGATTATAATTGTTATAATGTTAAAGCCTAGCATTATTAAGCAGAACTACAGTTAAGTATTATTTCTAAAGAGTAAAATGCAAACAAAAACTGGCTTTCTAGTAGAAATTGTGAAAGTGAAAATATAATTTTAAATTGATGAAATCAAATTAGAAAATTATGTAAGTATTAGTTACTATAGTCTACTATAAAGTATATACTAAACATAACCTCAATAATAATGATAGAGTAATAATACAAGGTGAAGGAACTGATTAAATGTGTTTGACTAATCTATATACTTATATGTCCTAATTCAATAGTATATTCTACATATTGTATGGTTTATTGGTTAACATTCAGCTGTTAATAAATTAATATCAAATATGGTAATGGGTCTGTGCTTTATTATCAGGCTTAAAGACCCAAAGCAGCTCTCTCTCTCTCTCTCTCTCTCTCTCTCTCTCTCTCTCTCTCTCTCTCTCNTCTCTCTCTCTCTCTCTCTCTCTCTCTCTCTCTCTCTCTCTCTCTCTCTCACACACACACACACACACACACACACACACACACACATACACACAATCATTCTCCCTTTCAATCTCATTTTGCCTGTCATTGAGCCATATATATATAGTCTTATTAATAGAGCAGCTGTGATGCTAGTTAATAAAAAATGGGCACCAGTACTTCTCCCAGGGATACTGGTGTGCTAGGCAAAGAACAGCCATTGCAGAACATTGTGTAGCATCTTTTCTAAAAAGCTCATCCTTTTTTGTACATCTCTACCTTAACCCAAAGCAAGTAAAACCCACTGACACTAGCATGGTATTTCTTTTGCAAATTATACTAAACTTTTAATGTTCCATGTGTCTCTGTAATTAAAGTCCTCTCTTGTTTTTTCCTGGATTGTTATTCTATGCACCCATTTAGCATTAGCAATCTGCATCATTATAAACTAATCAATTAAATGATTTTTCCATAAATTTTCTCAGAAAATAAATGTCACAAGCTCTTAGTCTCTAAACACTGTGTTTTTATGGATTCAATAATTATTGTAAAACACAACCAGGGGTCAATCTGTAACTCAAGTTCAATAAATCTGTGACTTTCAGCTGTTCTCCTAAGAGTACATTCTGGATCATGACCTGATAAACATGACACTGTTGGACTACTGGATTTTACAGAGAATTAAAAAAAATAAATTGTTTAAAATCTGAAGGCTTAAAAATACATATATATTAACATATAGAAAATCTATTCTTATTATAAATTGGTAGAGGAAAATATCTTAAGAAAAGCCATACAAAACCCTATTACTTTTAATCATCTTGTTTCTTAATAAGCTATTTTCACTTAGTTATATTTTCTAATAACTATTGCATTGAAAATGTTGGTAATTAGAATGTCCTTCACATGTAATACCTTTCTTCTATCAAAAATTTTAATTCATCTCATACATATTTAATATAAATTTAATTAAAATATAATTCTACTCTTATAAAAATTAAGATAGATTGGTGTATACTTATTTAGAGTACTCTGGCCTTATTGGGGAAGGTGTAAAGATAGCTTGTTGATTTTTCTGCTAAAAAAAAGCCTCTGTAGTTATATTGTTAAAGACAAAATGACAAAAACAAACTATAAATATATTTATCTTTACTCATAATAAATTACTGAAGTCTATAAAATATTGAATGAAAACTACATATATAATAACATTAATAGCATATATAAAGCTGAGTTATATCTATCTTACATTTACACACAGAGTAGCTTGTTATTATATATATTTGAAATAACATGTCGCTGTAAACTTTACATCATTTCATATTGGAAATCAGCCAATGTACTTTCATGCTTCGGTGAAAATCTGCTCTATGCAAATTGGTTTAACAATTGGCACTAAATTACTAAACTTTATATTCTCTGCTACATCTTGCAAATATTCATAACTCATAAAAGTTTTATTTTCTTCATCTGGACGTCCATGTGTAACACCATCTGGAAACTGCTTTGTTTTTTGTAAAAATAGTTATATTTTCGAAAAGATAAGTAAATATTTAGTAATATCATTATCTCACTTGTAACAGGCTTAATTAAGATTAAAAAATAATGAATAAACAACTATTGTGGGTTGTCAAACAGATGTACTTAAAAATTTTGAAGCAACTCTAAGTCAGTGGTGCTGACTTTGAGTCTACATACAAACAAAATAATGTAATAATAATAAATGTTAAGATTTATAAACCTTTTAGCTTGAGGCTTAAGGAAAATAGCTTCATATTAATAGCCTTAAGACTGAAACAGAATCTTACATGACAGTATGTGGACTGGGTGTGCTAAAAAAAATCCATAAAATTTTGTGGATGCAGTTTTTAACATTACTTTGAAGAACAATTTTACAGTAAATTCTGTCACAATCCATGTACCAGTTTTTCTACTTTTTTACCTGAGCCTTAGGTATCAGAGTTGTCTTGTACATGTATCCATTGGTTATGCAAGTTTGCATTTTGATCAAGATTGCTTAAGCATAAGCTGAACATGGGGAACAATGACAGACATCTCAAAGTGGGTGAGGGAAACACTATAAGGCCTCATCCCTACACAAAGAACTTGAAGCAACTAAGACAACTAAGAAATGCTAGGAACAGGAAAAATATTCTTTCTCAGGGAAAAGCACACTGACTGGCTATCCAATGCCAAATGCTCATCACCGAAAACATAGACATACAAGTAATGTGTAGACAAAGCAGGTTATAGTTAGGAATGTGTGTGTGTGTGTGTGTGTGTGTGTGTGTGTCTCTGTGTGTGTGCCTGTGTGTGTGTCTCTGTGTGTCTATGTGTCTGTGTGTGTCTGTGTGTGTCTGTGTGTCTGTGTCTGTGTCTGTGTGTGTGTCTATGTGTCTGTGTACATGTCTCTGTGTGTGTCTGTGTGTGTACATATGTTCATAACACCAATTAATGAAATAATAGATTGTGAATTTGAAAGAGATCAAGGAGGGTATGTGTGAGGGCTTCTATGTAAGAAAGGTAGAGTTGGAAATTTCTAGATTCATTCAAACTATCAAAGTTAAAACAAGCAAAGATCAACACTAATTCAAAACTAAAATTTCAATACTAAAATAAAAATAATAAAAGAAACATGATGCTGATGGAGAGACACGGTGATATTGTTAAGAAAGAATCTTGAGGAGTACCAATAGGGATGGGTCAAAAGACATTGTGAACATGTATAAAATTTGCAAGAAATAAATTTGAAAGTGTATTTAATAAACTATCTTTCTAACTGAAAAGACATGTATAAATTGAAGCTGGCTTTAATACATTGGCAAATGGTAGTTCATTTGGGTCAAACTTAAGCTCTAGGAACTGCCTGAATTTCTCTGACTTTCTTAATATTCACATTTTTTACAATGATATATTTAGTTTTGATTTGCATGCTTAATATCTAATTCTGCCAATGTCAGGAGCTGATTTTATATTGTAGCTGATCTTAATTTATATATGAGCAATTATTGTTCATAGATATACCACTGATGGGCCTAGGTTAATAATAAATTCATGACAAAACAATTAAGCAAATATGAAAAAGAAATTCAACATCAATTATATTGTTAAATTTTTATTTTGGTTACCTTAACAATCCAGAAGACCATGTATATTCTCATGATTATATTATATTTAAATATAAGTATTAGTTCTAATAATTTTCCATTTAGAATTCTGTTTTTTATACGGTAAGAAATGTGCCAAAACATATATATTTTTATGCAAACAGCTAATTCGATCAGGTGACATCATGTTGAAAACTCTATTATAACATATTGGCATGAAAACTTAATTGCGTTTATCTTATTCTATAAAACTCTTGATATTTTTTAAGAAATCAAAAAATAACCAAAATTAATTAGTAGCAATTAAGTCTTTTTAAGTTCTTTATGGAGTGAATATCAATTATATTTTAAGTGATATGTGTGTGTCATTAGTGAATGTTTATACTCAACAAGTAAACATCTTCATTTTCAATAATGTATAATAGTTGAGACTATGTTTTTTGAATTGGTGAATAGACAACTATTGACTGTTTTAAATTGATTCTGTTTCCTGACACTTTGCTAAAATTTTTGATCATTTCTAAAGGTTTTCTGTTGAAAAATTTTTAGAAGTTTTAATATCATCATCTTAAAATAGGGATAGTTTTAATTCTTTCCCTATTCATATACCTTCAGTTGCTTTTGCAAGCTTTATTGCTCTAGCTAGTTCTTTGTACACAATGTTGAAAAGGAGTGCAGATAATAAACATTTCTTTCCAGTTTCTGGTATCAGTGGGATTGCCTCAAGATTTTCTCCATTTAGCATGATGTTGGGAGGGGTTTTCTAATTCACAGCTTTTAAAATGTTGTGGTATATTCCCTCTGTTCCCTATTTTCCTAGGAAAATCATCAAGAAGGTATATTGAATTTTGGCAATGGCTTTTTTCCTCTATCTATTGAGATATGAGAATTTTGTCTTTAAGATAATTTATATGGTTACATACAGATAATTTATATGGTTATATACAATTTGAACCATCACATAGTTCAGAATAATATTTTATGTGTGCCTGCATTTGGTTTAATAATATTTCATTAAGAATCTTACAACAATGTCCCCAGAAATACTGGCCTATACCTTTCTTGTTATATCTTTACCTAGTTTTGCCATTAGAATAATGACAACTTGCTAGAATAATTTTGAAAACGCTCCTTCTGTTTCAACTTCTTGGAATAACTTAAGAACTATTGATTTTGGCTCTTCTTCAAAAGGCTTGGAGAATTCTGCTTTGAATTCGTCTAGGTAAAGGGTTTTTTTTTTT
>NC_034592.1:67345413-67355534 GCF_900095145.1 Mus pahari | reverse complement strand
ACTGGTTAGTTCATATTGTTGTTCCACCTATAGGGTTGCAGACCCCTTCAGCTCCTTGGGTACTTTCTCTAGCTCCTCCATTGGGGACCCTGTGTTGGTAGGAAAGTTTTCATTCTGCTTTAAATCTCCTCAGTTGTTGTGGGTCTGTTTAATTGTTGATCTCTGCTTGTTTGAACTTTGGTAGTTTGGATGAATCTAGAACCTCGTTCATGTTTTAAGATTTTATAACTTAGTGTATGTAGGACAGTAATTGGTGTTGGAGACTTGTGACCCATGGTATAAATGGGAGACAGTGAAGAGAGTACTAATAATGTAAAAACAGTAGTTATGTGTGAAATTGTAAAGAAAAAAATGTCTTTAAGAGAGAAAATGCACAATTTCTTGATGAAAACTACAAGAAGGCTCCCAAATCCACTTTTGTTTCTAATTGAAAATTCAATGCAGATCTAGCAAGTTTCACAAAATAAAAGCACAATTTAAAAGGTTAGTATGTCACTAAAATTCTCAGTTTCTGGGCAGATTACAAACACGGATGTGCTCATGGTGCTTTTTTCCATGCTTTACAAAATGTCTCACTGAAACACAAAAGACTAGTGTTAGAATTCACTGAACAACTAAGGTGTAAACTTATTTATATATAAACATGCCTATATACACATGCATATACATGTATGTACTGGCTAGTTTTGTGTCAACTTGAAACAAGCTGGAGTTATCACCGAGAAAGGAGCTTCAGTTGAGGAAATGCCTCTATGAGATACAGCTGTGGGGCATTTTCTCAATTAGTGATCAAGGGGGAAAGACCCCTGTGGGTGGGACCATTCCTGGGCTGGTAGTCTTGGGTTCTATAAGAGAGCAGGCTGAGCAAGCCAGTAAGTAACATCCCTCCACGGTCTCTGCATCAGCTCCTGCTTCCTGTCCTGTGTGAGTTCCAGTCATGACTTTCTTTGGTGATGAACAGCAGTGTGGAAGTATAAGCTGAATAAACCCTTTCCTCCCCAATTTGCTTCTTGGTCCTGATGTTTGTTCAGGAATAGAAACCTTGACTAAGACAGTATGTAAATGTTTTTAGTGCATTTCTATATGTGAAAGTGTGGAAGATTTTTTAGGAAAGTCGATGCCATGTGCACAGTCAATCAATAGTCCATTAATAATAGACAATATTGGTTTCTTAACAACAGGGAAGAGGGGAGCTGACAGTTTCACTCTTACAATTTATCACAAACTAATTTCATGGGTCTTTTTGAATACCTTTCCATTTCCTTATAATGCCACATCCTTTCATTTCCCATGCAATGCCATTCTTATGTTAACCACTCATATGATTAACCTTAGCCTCATTTAGGGAAGATGTTTAAAAGGATTAACAGCATTAAGGACTGTATTATAAACACAATGCATGTGAAAATTAATCAGATTTAAATAAGATAAAATTCGAAAGTTTAAATCTATGTCTTTGCTGCTATAAAGTACTCTCACCTTCTCAACCTTATGTGGATAAATAATGTTAGCTATTTTAATTTTGAGAATCAGGAAGTATTGTTTTGTTTTATAGTCATAATTATGAACAGATGACCCTCGAAACACTGGATTCACATTAAATGACACAAAAGCATGTCAACAGCAACCATTATTTATTTCATAGTGATTATTTTTAAACAGAGAAACTGGCACTTTCCGAACATTGCCTTTCATAATTTTGCAGTAACCTTCTGAATAGAAAAGTTTATTTCTCTAGTATCAAGGAAAGAGGGTTGCAGTTTTAAAATTCTGAGTATACTTGCTAGCATGTGGATTGTAGGCAACCGAATAAAAAGTCACAAATCCTTATCTATTTATTCCTTGCTCCTTACTGATTTTCTTGCTCCTTACTGATTTTGTATCTGAACAGATTGTGAGGCTTGGTGAATAACGGTTAATAAGTAAGTGATACATTTTCTTATGTAACAAAAGATAAAGGAATCAAAAACAATAAAGAAACCTCAAGGGCCAAATGAACAGATATTAAAGAAAAATAAGTCTTATTGAATAATAATAATATTGTATCAAATATTGATATTTATTATCTTATATTTATTAGGAATAATTTTGTCTTAAAATTTAAAAACTTCTTATTTTGGTTGTATTATTTGTGCTTCACTAGGTAGCTTATATAAGGGATAAAAAAAATGTTTTAAATAGCAGTCACCCACTCTTGATGTGATGCCATTTATATACCTTTGTTCTCCTGTGCATTTTGGATCTGACAGGTAGTGGTTAAAGATGCTTCATTAAGGAAAACTAGACAAAGAGTAGCATTTTCTTTTGTGTGAGTTTGTGAATGTGTTTGTAAGTATGTGTGAACATGGATGTGGATCCCAGAGGACAACACTGAGTATTCTCCTTAAGTACTCTACACTTTGACTTTTGACAGGGTCTCACTTACCCTGGAGTTCACTGATGTAGATGCCAGCATATCCTAGGGATCTTTTTATCTTCACCTATTCACTCTAAAATTTCAGGGAAGTATCACATCATCTCAGCTTTTACATGACTGCTGGTGCTGGAACGTGGTCTCTAGTGCAGCAAACACTTTGCCAACATAGCAATCTTTTCAGACCCCAAACAGTTGAGCATTGCTTGTTTTTGTGTATTGTAGGTATGTATGATTTTGAATCAGTATATGAAATTGAATTTTAGAGTATGCTGTGAAAGGCAATAAGCTGTATAACAGTAAGTGGGAGTGGGTGTTGTTTAAGAAACCAGTTTCTCCTAACAGTTCGCATTCTTGTGAGAGATAGACCATAGCTTCCCCAAATAGTCAGAAAACAAATCGCAATTTTAAAATAGGTCCTAGAAATAAATATTAGTAATTTTATAGTCACTTATATTTGTTATCAATATTACAATTGAAATTCAATAGAATTTTTATTCTAATAAAAACACAATGTTTAAAAGTTGCAATATAGTTTTGTTTCAACTATAAATTATCAAACATTAAAGAAAGGAAGATGCAGATAGAATAAGTCTTAAACAAGTTTTGTGTGTCAAGCTGCTGGTAGAGCAGGCCGTGCAATCAACGTGACTGTGTAAACATGAAGATTGTATAGAAACCATTAGCAATCTCAGTTAATATCATTCCAGCCCTGATTTTTTAAAAGCAAGTAGCTTTACTTAAATAAGTAAAACAATCTTTAGCACAATCTGTCAGTCTCTAGTTCTTTCTTGTCTGTTTCAAATTGCTGAAAATGACCCCTTGCCTTCAATATTTATTTAACCTCATAGCTCCAGAATCTTGATTCTAAAAGGGGGTGAGAAGTAAACCCTCAATATTCAGTCAAAGGATTCAATACAGCATTTCAGTTTTTCTTCTGGTAACTCCAGAAAAGTAAATATGTGAAACTAAGATGTAGTGAAACTAGGGAGGGAGGGGCCTGGGAGGGAGAGTGGACATGGTGAAGAGGGGAACCTGATCTGGTATTGGGTGAAGGAAAAGGATTCAACCCCCGAGGGCCAGCAGAAAGAATGGAAGCAGACAACCTCAGGAGATAGGAGGTTGAGGGGATCCCCCAGAATGCACCAGAGACCTGGGAGGTAAGAAACTTCCAGGACTCAAAGGGAGGAAACTTAGATGAAATGCCAGACAGTAGGGGGAGGGAACTTATAGAGCCTACCTCCAGCAGGAAGATAGGGCAGCAAGCTGAGTAGGGGCAGGGGGGCATTCCACAGTCACATCTCCGACCCATAATTGTTCCTGTCTGAAAGAATTACAGGGATGGAAATGGAGAGGATCCTGAGAAAAAGAAGGTCCAGCAACAGGCTCAAAGTGGGTCCAGCTCAAGGGGAGGTCTCAAGTAATAGTCTCAAGACTATTACTGAGGCTACGGAGTGCTCACTAAAAGAAACCTAGCATGACCATACTCCGAAAGACCCAACAAGCAGCTGAAAGAGTCAGATGCAGATATTTGCACCCAATCAATTGGCAGAAGCAGCTGGCCCCTGTTGTTGAATTAGGGAAGGATGAAAGAAGCTGAGGAGAAGGATGACCCTGTAGGAGAACCATAAGTCTCAATTAATATGAAACCCTGAGATCTCTCAAACATTGGACCACCAAACAGGCAGCATACACCAGCTGATATGAGGCCCCCAACACACATACAGTAAGGACTTCCAGGTCATTCAGAGATGATGCACCTAACCCTAAAGAGACTGGAGGCCCCAGGGAGTTTAGAGGTCAGGTGGGGTTGGGGGTGGGGGCATACACTTGCAGACAGGGAGTGGGGAGGAGTTATGGGATGGAACAGTCAGAGGGTAGATGGGGGTGATAAAATACAGAGTGTAAAAAAAATTAAAAAAAAAAAAAAAAAAAAAAGAAAAATCTTCTAACCTAAAGAGGGAGGTACCTATCAAAGTACAAGAATCATCAAAACACCAAATGGAATGGACCATAAAATAAAGTCTCTTCTCTGTATAATACTCAAAATATACAGTACAAAAAATACTAAAAGCTGCAAAGGTAAAAAGTCAATTAACATATAAAGGAAAATCTATTAAAATCACAGATGACTTCTCATGGGAGTCTGTAAACGGCAGAAGGGCTTGTACCCATGTGCTGCAGAAACTACAGATGCCCAGACTGTTATATGTAGAAAAATATTTAACCACCAGAAATGCAAAAAATAAGATAGTACATGATAAAGCCAAATTTAAACAATATCTATCTACAAATATAGACCTATACAAAGTGATAGAAGAAGAATCCAAACCAAGGAAGTTAACAATACACATGAAAACACAGGTAGTAAATAGTCTTGTTTTATCTGCAAAAGAAAGGACAGCACACAAACACCTGAACACCATCAGCAGCAGCAGCAACAACAACAAAATACCAGGTGTTAACAATCATCATTCATTGACTCTCTCAGTATCCATGACCTCAATTCACCAATAAAAATACATAGGCTAACAGAATGGATGTTAACATAAAATCTATTCTTCTGTTGCATACAAGAAATATAGTTCAATATCAAGAATAGGCATTGCTTCAAGGTAAAGTGTTGTAAAAAGTTATTCCAAGCAAATGGACCAAAGACCAAGCTGGTGTATCCATTTTAAAATATAGCAACATAGATTTTAAATGAAACGTAATCAAAAGAATTGAAGAAAGACACTATGTATTCCTCAAAGAAAAAAAAATCAACAAAGATGACATTTTAATTTTTAATATATATGCCTTAAACACATGGTCACCAAACTTTGTAGAAGAAAGAGTTTTAAAATTAAAATCACCCATAACCCTCATACACATATATTTGGAGATTTCAATACCACACTCTCACTAATGGACAAATTCTCCAGAATAAAACTAAAGAAATTCTCCAGCTAACTGACAGCATGAATAGGAACCCAGCTGATATTTAGAGAGCATTCTACTGAAATATAAGAGAATATACCTTCTGCTCAGCAGCTCACGATACTTACTAGTAAACTGACCACATATTCAGACACAGCACAAGTCTCTATACATACAAGAAAATTGAAATGACAACATGTATGCTATCGGACCACCATGGAGCATAGCTAGATATCAACAAAGCCAGAAAGAAAAAAGAAAAAAAAAAAAAAAAAGATGTAGTGAAGTTAAAAATTAAATAAGTAGCCTATGAAAACTGCCCCCCTCACTTCAAAAATTACCAAGGATCAGAGCTGTGTTCTTTAATAGGATTCCTTTGCCCCAATTGACCCTTAACACAGTACTTGAAAGTGTATGAACAATCCTTTCAATTTGGACAAATGAAACCCCAAAATTTTCACGTTAATTATCTGTAATCAGCCAGAAATAACATTCAAAAACCAGGTATATCCTTCCCTTTAAGAAATTTTACTTCTGTGATGTAACAAGTTAGAATAACATAACTTGAAACTTCATCAACAATATAATTTCACATCAGTTTTAACTGTAAGATAATTAGTATTGCAATTTTCTTTCACTTCTACAAAGTGTGGGTGTATTTTCAAGAATCAGATGGACCCAGGAACCCACTCACTGCATTTTTGAAAAGCTTCCTTTCTTTATTCATTCTAGACAAGTTTTGATCATTGGACAAATTGAATATTTTTAGTTAGTTCACTTTTACATTATTTATCTAAGAACTGACATTCTTGTGATCTGTTTCCAGTTTTTCTTCAGTTACAGACACACATCCCTCTATCTGCTTTTGCTCTGACTTTGTACTTTCTCAAAGTAAAGTTAAGACCTACATGGAATTGCCCCAATTTACTCTTATGGCTCAAATTCACTTTAATTCTTCTCCTAGGACCGCAGCTACTATGAGATTTTTCACTTTTATTGGGATTAAAGAGAACCCAAAACATCATTATTAGATCATTTTCTCCCTTTGGGCTGGGGATGTGCTACAGAAGTATGACATTTGTCTCATGCATATGAGGCTATGGGTCAATGGCCACTAGCTCTGAGAATCAGTGCCGAGCTGCATTAAATATTACCTTTATGCATATTAAAATGCATATAAAACTGCATATTAAAATGGGACAAGAGTACAGCCTATTTACTTCTTATACATAATAGCTGCTACATTCACCTCTATCTGAATACTACCATAGCTTTATTAGTTTATGTGTAGTTACAAAAAGAACAGTTATCTCTAGAGTGGTGGGGTATTCCACTGGAGAAGCAGTAGAAGAATGATAGAATTTGGTGACTTAGTGGGAAAAAAGCTCAGAATCTCAAGGTTTTTGTTCCAGATCAATGTATGGATCAGATTGATCAGGAATAACCAAGCTTCTACAAATGAGACTACCATCAGTGTTCTGGAACAAACTTTCTCTATATCCCCAGCTAAAATAATTATTATTATGGGAAAGAATTATGAGTGATTCCAATACTTACATAATGTGCATTGATGGAGACCTGAGAAGTTATGAACTTGAATAAATTTTTCTATGTATACATAAAACAGCTGACAAGGATTGAAAATGTAAGGGAATGGATGTCTTACAAAATCATTGGCCTATTTCTTGCATAGCTGTGTGTAGCTGGGTCTTTCAAATTCTAACACCCTCACTGAGGATAGGAAAGGCTCATGAGTCTCACAGAGATATTCCTCTTCTAAGACTCATGAAGTTTCCAGGACTCATGAGTTTATGTGAGCAGACAACCATTGTTGTCAAATGGAGACTCTTTAATAGTGTATCTGTCTGCGAACCACTCTGAGGAGTCCAGAGACGCAGTTTTCTTGAATACACATTCATACTATAACAAAGCTTTGAGTGATAGTTTATCAAGCCATCCAGCTCCTGAAAGGATCTGCCACTTACGTTCATTCCTATAAATAAGAGCGATACAATCACTGGATCATTTCCTTGATCTGACATTGCTTTGTATATTTGAAGAGAGCAAAACAAGGCTCCCTAGTAAAAATGACAGACCACTGAATATATAGCCATATGTGTGACCCTTAGGGACTGGGTTTCAAAATAAAAATTCTGGGACTAGAGAAATAGCTCAGTGATTAAGACTACTGTCTGTCCTTACAGAATGCCCAGGCTCAATATGCTAATAGTAGATTTTCAATGTTAATTTTTTTTTAAAAAGGAAATGATAAATGTATAATTGTCAAAATTTCAAAAAATGTAAAATGGCAAGCATACTGCAAAAATTAAGTTAATGCATATGATAATAAAACTAAGATTCCCCATAGTTTATAAATATACAGAAAAACATGAGGAGCTTTAATTATCTATGAGAAGACTTCAAAATTCAGCAAAAATTCTAGTGTGACAGCAGAGAAAAGGTGCAGTGGGATATTTTAAAATAACTGAAAGATGAGTATTGTTTCACATGGAAAAACATAAGTTTTTTCAGGATAGAAAATACCACCTGGATGAGCCACCATGTCTCCCTGCCTTAACACACCCTGTATCTTACATATATCATAATTCTATAACAGAATTTTTCTGTGGTCAAGTCTCTTTATGGCTCAATATAAAGCTTTCATTCCCTGCCCAATTCTTCCCACATCTGTAGCAACTCAGTCCTATGTGCTAGAAGTATTCAAGCCCCAGGATATGTAAATGTGTATAATTGTCAAGGTAAGGACCTAACAAAACTGACTATGACACAGTGCCCATTAAAACTTAAATCAATGACCATAGAGAGTAAGGGGAAACTAATTTTCTCCTGAAAAATAGAAATATTATTTTAATTCTACAAACAATGAATATTTAGTATCTTCCGATTGAGAATTTATGAACTATAATTTTATATGAAGAATATTGAAACCTACCTTATTTTGCATTCTAATTAAAATGACTCACTTTTATTTCTATCAAAGTATGAAAGTGCTGTATTTTACATTTTAATGTTAAAAGTTAAAAGAGTTTATAATTAAAAAGTAGCATTCTGCATTCATGTTCAGATATCATTACTTTGCATTTTTAAAATGAATGTTCATGTTCTTGTCTTTGCTCTGTATGTGTGGGTTTATGTATGTATGTTTGTGTATATACATGAATTGTGATCAGTTATTTATATAAAATGTTTGTCTAATCTCTTTGTCTTTGACTTTCAGTTTTCTTCTACTTTAATGTGTTATAGAATAGATGTACTTTATCAGATATTTAATTTTTAGACATTTCTTCCAGAATGTGGAATTATTTTCATCTTACGTGTTTATTTGAAGAGAAGAAATTATTTGATGAAAGACAATTTATGGTTCTTTAGTGGATCATGGCTGTTGCATTAATGTGAAATTGTTGCTTACTCAAGACTTTCCCCTGTTCTTTCTGTGAGCTGCTTTATGCTTTAACATTTTAATATAGTGATATACATTTTTGAGAGGCATCATGTCTTTCTTTGGTCCAGAAGAATTTCACCAAAGACTAAGGTGCTGGACAATCAATGATCACCCACACTTAACCTGAATGTATGGCTTGTGTTCATTGTCTCATGGAGAGGAGAAATAAGGACATGGACAACACAGTAGGGGAATGAATAAATCAGTATCAGAAGTAGTAAAAAGTGTAAAAGAGAATGAAAGAATCAAGGAGATGTGAGATACACTGCTGTACAGGATGGGTCTAGATGAGAGGAAAGATGCTGAGCTGTGTGACCAGGGACTTCCATGGGACTTTGGTAAAAACTGGAAAAGTATCACAACTTCTATTGAAAATGATTAAATCTCTGTGGATATCATGGCAGAGCCAATGGGAGCCCATTTACTTCATGCATGTCCCTCTGGGCCAACAAACAAAATAAACATATCTTTAGTAAATTAGAGATATGGTAAGTTATCAAAGCTTCTCAACTCTGTCTTTTTCTTTTTAACTTGTTAATTAATGGCATTGCCTTATTTTACTGGTCACCAACCATGAGCTGCTAACTTAGGCTCATTAACCCTGACTCACATTGCTAGTTCCTGAGCATGGCAGATGTTTTGGGCTGTCATTTAAATTATATCGTCTTTGCTTTCCCATTTACATGACCAGATTATAGTTTTATCATGTGTCATTTCCCCTAACTGCTTATAGAGTGCTAAACCCAACCTCAATATAATCCACTTTTAATGAGGTTCTTGTGATGAAATGCCTAACAATGGATTGGTTAAAATTTAAACTTTACAATTCATGCAACTAAAATAAAATACTATAACCTGAGTAACTTATATACATTTCTTTCTCACTGCTCTTAGGTTTAGAGACCAAAAGATGAGGTGTGTGTTAATTACTGTTTCTCAAAGATGCCACCTTCTCTAGTTGTCTTCACATAGTAGAAAAGACAAAACAATACTGCACATTCTCATTTACATGAGCACTAAGGGAAATTAATAAGAGCATACCTCCATAATAAAGTTTTTGTCAACATGATAGGACCTAGTATCACTCAGTACCTTCTGATTATCCTTGTGTAGGTATATCTAGAGTAACCTAATTGTGATAGGAAAACTCATCCTAAATGTGGGAGTTACCCATTCCATGGTGAGACAGTGGACAGAATAAAAGACAGAAAGTGAACTGAATACAAGCATTCATTTTCCTCTGCTTCTTTTTTTTTCTTTTTTTTAAAATTTTTTATTATTATTATCTTTATTTACATTTCAAATGCTATCCCAAAAGTTCCCTAT
>NC_034592.1:67332900-67344768 GCF_900095145.1 Mus pahari | reverse complement strand
AGTGACTTCTTTTGTGATTGGGTTACCTCACTAAGGATGATATCCTCCAGATACATCCATTTGCCCAAGAATTTCATAAATTCATTGTTTTTAATAACTGAGTAGTACTCCATTGTGTAAATGTACCACAGTTTCTGCATCCATTCCTCTATTGAGGGACATCTGGGTTCTTTCCAGCTTCTAGCTATTATAAATAAAGCTGCTTGACCATGAATGATGTGACTGCCTCAGAATCCTATTACCAGGACATCTCTGACATGATCCACTGTACTCTGTAATTAAGAGCCAAAAAAAATCCTGCTTTAAACTGCCTTTGCCAGGCCATTCGTTGACCATCAAACCAGTATCAAATAACATTTCAATGTCTCATTTCTTAACTTTTTGGGGTTCATGACAAATATCAAACCATAGAAAATATATACCAATTACAAGATGTGAGCTAACAGGAAAGTGTGGGTCCACATTCTGTCTCCATGCTAGGTTGTGTGAAGTCTGCTAAGGCAGAGGAAATGGGGAAGCAGTAGGTAATATCCTATCCTCATGGTGCTGGGCTCATGGAATGCTGACAGCCTGCTTGGGGTGATGGAATACAACCTATAAGATGGGGGCTTCATCATAGGTGAGAAATGGTAGATGCTGAGGCTGAGATTCCCAGACTCCTAGGCATCCCGACACAGTGGGAACCTTGAGGAGTTGGGAATAAGGGGGTAGGCTGGGATACCAGCTTAGCTTAGGGGTATATGCCTGGTGTGTGGAGGAGCCTTCTTCAGGATACATAGACTGAGCAGGTTGGTAATGAAGGCTTCCCCACATGGATATTTTTGATGAGAAAGACAGTCCTTGCTTGTCTATACTGTTTATTCATCATAGAAAAATGGGTGCACACATTTTACTCAGTGTAGACCAGTGATTAAATACCTTTCACAGGAAGAAATGTCTGGAAAGGGAATCTTATGTGCTAAATCCTCAGGGCCCATCTAGATACCTAATTAGCATGGGGAACTCTGGGCTCTGTGCTACATGACTATGCTCTCATGTGTGGTGTTGTGCATGGTCATATGAGATTATGAGAATTGCCAGGGTTTCTTAATCTGTTCTATCTTCCCAGTTGTTATCTGGTGACATAGTTACATTTGACCTCTCCAGGTCATCTATGAGAGACTATATAAACAAGGTGTGTAGCAAGATTCTCTTTAGAGACTAGTCAACAGCTGAGATTGCTGCTTTGTTTTGAATAGTTGCGGATCACCAGAGTAACTACCAAAATTTTTTTAAAAAATTTTTTGTGTAAACCATATGTATTAAAATTTAAAGCATAGAGACGAAGTAGAGAATATTTCAAAATAATGATTCTAAGAAGTAAATATAATAAGATAGTAAAATTGTAGCATTTAAAGATTTTTCCCTCACACCATCTGTGGCACATTGTAAAATATATTTAATAGCATTCACTTGAAGATAATTTACTAAAGAAAATCAGTGATAATACTTCAAAACAGTACTGTTATGTCTATAATTTATGTTGTCATTTGGATTAGTATATTGTTTTATACAGGGAACAAACCTTTGTTTAACTTTGCCAAATTGACTTAAATTACAAACGCAATCAACATCTTTATATTGTTGCAGAATATCTCTAATTATTGCATTGTATCAACACTTAATCATACAATCACTGAAAACTAGCAAGGAAGAAAACATTCTCAGAACTTCAAGTACAAGACAGAGAAAATAGGAATAAAAGTGCTTGCATATTTAAAAATTACATTGCATCATTTTTCATAACTGTGTGCCTTGGGAAAATAAAAATACTATGTACAACTCTTGACTCTTATCAGTATTATCTCTTTGTGTCTTGGGACTACAAGACGATAGGAAGACTATAACATGTAATACTTTGAATTTTATGACTCTTTAATACATTTTTAGCTCAAAGATAATTTTGTGCACACTATAACATTTAATATACTTTCTTTAAAACTTCTCAGTGCAAAGTTAACTTAATTTAAATTTAGATAGGTATGGACCTCAGACAACTTGAATAAGGATTATAATATAATTTTTATAATACTTTTTGTTTCCTCTAAAATTAGTCATTTACTTTTCACTTCAAACTATTCCTTTTATATTCAATAATCCTTGTGGTTTGGCAAAATTTAAAACCTACAGCAATTAAATATCTATCAGCATAATAAAGGCAAACCAAATTGTGTGTTCATATTGTATAATTTTTGTAGAAACTGTGTTGTTGAGAAAGTAACCATAGATATTGTAATATTCCATTTATGTAACTCTTTACTAAACTATCTTAAATTGCAAATGTAATCAAGAACTTTGCAGTGTTATAGAGTATTGCTAATTATTGCCTTTGTATCAACACTTAATCATACAGTAGCTGCAAGCTCCTAAAGCAGAAAACATTTAAATGAGTCCTTCATTTCTCAACCATGAAAACACACAACAGAGGAAATGTGAGCAACCGCATTTGAAGACTTTCACTTTGATAAATTTAATTTTATGAAGAGGTAAATCTATAGTGACAGAAATTAATAAATTAACCAAAAAAATCAATTGTCTTCATGAGATATTGTCTATAAAAGTATTGGAATGCTGAAAGATTTTTGTTGTTGTTGTTCTACTTAATTTGGTGAATATAATTGCCAATCTCATTCAAATACAAGTAAAAATTTATCTTGAATTCACAGTGTGTATAGGATTTGTTTTAAAAGTAGATAAAAAACCATCAAACTGAATAGTGTTCCTTTGTGGATATGTACTAGATTTTAATTATCCATTCATCAGTTTGTGGGCATGTAGGCTATTTCCATATTCTAGTGTTGTGAGGTAAGCATCAATGAACATGAGTGAGCAGGTATCACTGCAGTAGGATAGTGAGTCTTTTGGGAATAAACTCAAGAAAGGAATAGCTGGTTCATATGGTAACTTTATTTCTAGCTTTTAAGGAACTTCCATCCTAATATTCATAGCAGTTGTACCAGCTTACACCCACACCAATAGTGAACAAATGTTCCTTTTTTCCAATACCATACTGGCATTTGCTGTTTTGATCTTAGGCATTCTAATTGGGGTAAAATGAAATCTCCAATTTGTTTTAATTAGTTTTTCATTAATAGCTAAACATATGAAACACTATTTTTTATATTTCTCAGAAATGCACATTCCTTTGAGAGTTCTGTTTAGTTCAGTATCATAATTTTTAATTAGGTTGTTTTCTTAGGATTTAGTATATTTTTATATTCTAGCTATACAGCAAATCTCTATCAGATGTCAGTTGGTAAAGTTTTTGTTTGTTGGTTGGTTTAGTTTCATAAAGTTCCATTTATCCATTGTTTAGCTCAATGACAGGATCCCATTCAGAGAGTCCTTTCTGTCCCTATAAGTTATGGAATATCATGCATTTGTAAAGAAAAATGAAATTGTGATATTTACACGTAAGTACTTTTGTGCCACCCCCTGACACACACACACACACACACACACACACACACACACACACACACACACACACTACTGGTTATTGTCATTGCTCCTGGTTATCATATAAAACTTGATGATAAAATTCCATTCCTGGAGATAAAACATGTGTGGTATTGGATATAATCATTTCGAGTCAAATAACCCAGACACAGAAAGGCAAATACCACAAGTAATACCTCAAATATGGATGCTATCTTCGAAACCTGATATTGTGCTTGCATTGGAGTACTCATGGAAGTGAGAAAAATCAGTAACCTTGTCATGCAGCAAGGTTCCAGAGAATACATAACAATACAGGTGACATGAATGAGAAATGAGAATAATGAAAGAGGAAGGTTAGAGTCAGGTAGGAGGCTAGGAAACAAGGAAAAGGGAGTATAGAGACAGACAGTTCTACCTGAAGAGCTTCAACTATGTCAAATGAAAGTCTACTGCTGTATAGGCTTCCATATATATATATATATATATATATATATATATATATATATATGTGTGTGTGTGTGTGTGTGTGTGTGGTGTGCATGTGCCTGTGCCTGTACATATGCATACAAATATACAGACACATGCTTGAGTCCTACAGAGGAAGTTTTTTACCAGAACAGTTTTATAGACAAGTTGCAGACAGAACAATCTAGACACATATGAAAACAGAATGAGCCAGAAAAGAAGGGGCCAGAAGATTAAAATGGATTGCTAGAGCTACTTTGAGTTCCAAGCAGGGCAATTCAGTCAGAAGCAGAGAAAAGTCAGCTTGAATCAGTCAGCTTGAAGAGAAGTTTGAACCAGAATAGCTGACTTGAACCAGCAGCCAGAGTTGAGAAAGACCTAGAAACAGTGAGCTTATTTAGCAGTACACCTCTAGAACAAAAATTACATCAGGTAAATAAGTTATTTTTACATATTTTTTCAGTAGATGAATATAATACCAAAATCCATAGCTGGTCAACATGTAGAGAGTAAGAATGTGAAGTATTGAATTAGAATTATAAATGTGTATCTATATTACAATCCTAAAAGAAGGTATCACTGCAGATGAGAGAGCAGAAATACTATAAGGGTATCTTCAAAGAAACATTTTTTGTTGGACATAGCACAGCCCTTACACACATGACTTTTTAGCAGCGGTAACTGCATGCATGAGCTATGTACAAGATGATAGACAGGAGATGGGGATGCTTATAAAGCCCACCCTAAGATAAAAAGTTAATTGCAATTGATGGCTTCTGGGGAAGGAGAAAACATTTTCTTCAGGTATTTAGCCTGGAAGGCTGCTTGTATTCTAAAAATGATCCTCCAGGAGTGTACATATAGGCAGTATCAAGTGGACCATTGGTTTAAAAGGAAAGAGTGTGCATGAAGTTAGGAAGAGGAAGTAATGTAGGGGATGGTGTGGATATTGTAAGGGTTTGAACACAGATTCAATAAAGTGCTCTTTTACCCATGTATTAAGCTCAATAAAAACAGCAACATTTTCATACTTTTTTCCTTTACTATCCACTTCTTAAGGAGTACTTTAGTATTTGTCTTTATATCTCACATGACATATCATCACCACAATTATATCTATTGGTATATCCTCCAAAAATTTGCACCTTATACCTAATTAAGAATCGTCAACCCTGAAGGACCCATTGACAGTCAATCCAGAGAGTAATATTTCCTACAGTGAAAACATATGTAACAGAATCAGTGCCTTATATATTAAATTATAAACATTATCACTGATATTAGAAAAGCAGTTTAATCCAAAATCCAGATAGTCACATAAAATTTTGATGCACTAAATCAAATACTTAGAGCAATAAAAATAATTCTTTGAATACCGTATTATTAAATCCAACTATAAAAGTTAGCAAAGTGGAAGGAAAATGTGGAATAGTGTGAAAGTTAACTCTATAAAATAAATATCATGTACCAACTTTTGAGAATCTTAATTAGCAAATATGATCAAATAATACACATTCATGCATAATCTATTTATCATAATAACGTCTAAAAAGAAGAGAACCATAATCTCAAAATTTTGAAAAATAAATAGTATGAAAACATTGCACTGAATTTTTTAAAATCATGCTTATTTTTTAACATGATAACAGTTTCAGATTTGACAGAAAATTAGAGAGCAGGATAAGTTATAGAAATTAGTCACTGCACACTGGTAAAATCCTAAGAACTGCCACTGAGCTTTAACAGAAGTTGGGAACTAAGGGTCAGCTAAGGACAGCTGCAATTTTGTCCAGAGCTTGTCATTCCTATATTCATTGGCAAGTATGGCTTTTACAAAAGATACTTCAAAAATCTCTATCTCAAAGACAATACTCCAAAAGTCTCTATCTCAAAGAAAATACATAGAAAAACAACCACTCACACCCCCCCCAAAAAAAAAAATTCTACCAGTGTACATAGACTGATGTTATCAGTAGGATTCAGTTTCTGTATTAACTTTTAAACTGGTTAAGTCCAGTCTCAGCAGTTCTACAAAACTCAATATTTTGAGCTAAATTCCTAGAGACATTTATTTTAGGTCAGTCAATCAAGCAGCCAGTAGTTTTAATGAGCACCCCCAGGGCACATAGTTTCTACTCTGCCTTTCTGCTTGGTCCTCCTGCAATAGACTTTTTTTTTTTTTAATCAACTTTTATGAAACAACATATTTTCAAGTTCCTCCTAATCTCCTAATAGATTTAAGGTTTCAGTAGAAGTGAATTACTTGAATTCCACAAAGGCATAATTTTCCAACAAAATTTAAAAATAATCAGAATAAAAAATAGTAGCCTATATATTAGGCTCCCATTTTCCAGGAAGCAGTGGTGAGTGGTTTATGTCTCCTAGTGAAATACATAGTTACCAAGTGCCAATTAGTTTCTTGGTACTGAGTTTATTGGGTAAATTAAGGGATAACAAAGTTCTGCTTAGTTTGTGAAGATTTTTCATAGAAATGATATATAATTGTAATTGTTTGTATTTATAAAATAGAATAAAACTGATACCCATGTATATAATTCCAGAATAAGAAATAATATTATTGATAATTTGTAGACCATTCTTTTGTAATTCCTATATTTCTTTTCCACTGCTATGAATTAGGACAGTATGTTAATTTATATTTCATTGCAATTTTCTGTGTTATGTTTCATTCTTAAGCAACATAGAGTGTACTGAATTACGCTTGATGTTGACATTTATTGTATCTTAATATACATGCTATCTCAGATAGTTTTTCTTTGAAAATTTACATGTCCCATAAAATACAGAAAATCAAGTGCAGTTACTAATATGCTTTTCTCACTTCCTACCATTTTCTGAGAATGTTTGACTAAGCTCAATATTAGTGATTTTGGGAAAATACAAAGCTTTCTCTTTTCAAGTTTCAGCTGAACATTATAAACCTTGAGAATGTTGAAGCCCTTGGCTACCTTTCATCATTATCATTGTTTCAACTTAATTTCTGTACAGCATGACATAAGATATTATTACAATTCCCATAGTTAGTCTACATGAGACACATTCAAGATTGTACTCAATTTTGGTTGATTAAACACCTAAATTTTGTTCTTGCTGTTACGTAAACAAGTTATCTGTGTGTCAGTATGTGAGTCCTGTGATATTTGTAGGCTGGGTAAGATGGCCTTGCATGAATGAAGGACTTGCTGCTAAGTCCAATAAACTGGACCTAGTCACCTGGAGTCACATGGTGGAAACAGGTCACCATGTACAAGTTGTCCTCTGACTTCCACATGTATGCTGCAACAGACACACGTACACGCTTGCATACACACAAGCACATGAATACGTGTCTAAAAGAAATCCTTTGCGCTTTCTATTCTCTTCTATTAACTGTTTGCTTAATCATTATTTTGATCCATGTATCCATCAACCCAGGAGAAAGCTGGTGTGAATGGCATTTATTACCATGGCATCTGGTGTTTGTTATTAAAGATTGATGAACTTTTAATTTAAAAATAAGAAACATATGAACATTGGAAGAATAATCCTCATACATTTGATAGAAATTCTACATTTTAAGATATGGAAAGCAAGTCTGGAAGGTGCTGTTTTTAAAAAAAATTGTTTAAATAGTATCAGGAATTTTTAAATTTTTTCACTTATTAGTGTTTTATTTTTTATTGAAAAGAGATAGGATCCTTAACAGTAAGAAAATTGAAGCTATCTATCTTTGAAACAGACTTTGCAATTATATGTATTTAACTGAAACATACTGAGCATAATTCAAATATATTATCAGTGATGAAAGAAGAAAATCAAGGTATTTTTATTATCTTCTGCAACCATGTGTTGTCATTATCTAATTCTAAATAAACATGAATTAGATTTGCACTTTTTGAAATTCCAAAAGAAGACACAATTTACTTTGCGTATTATCATCTTTTAGTTGTATATAGAAAATGACAAATTAAAGATTGTTCTTTCCTGAAAGGAAACTAATCACATCTCAGTCAGTCTCTTATGGTTTTATACAAAACAGTATGCCTTTCAGTTCACAGAGTGGTAGGAGCAGACCAAACCCAACAGGGCATTTTAAAGACAGGCAGTCATCCTGCAGGAAGGTTTAATTCCTGGAGTGTAACATTGACCATGTTATATCTTCCACGGTATCCACTATTGCTATAAAAGCTACAGAGTTTAGAACTCAGTTTCTGTTTCCAAACCACTCTTTGAATGGTTTCATTTGATGGCAAAGAACATTTGTTTCATCTGAAAATATTGTACGTGAAGTATGTATGAATTTACGCTTTAAGAAATTCAAAGCCTTATGCCAAATTCATTTCTCTGAAGAAAAATATCATGCCTCTGTGCTTTAAGACATTATAAGGAACATGAAAAATCTGTAATAGTGTCTTAGTTAACAAATTAAATCAAGTAAACAGTGAAGGTTAAATAATACATGCAACATGATAGATGTCAGAAAACAAGAGAGAGAGGGAGGGAGGGGGAGAGGAGGAGGGAGGGAGGGAGGGAGGCAGGGAGGGAGGGAGGGAGGGAAGGAGGGAACAAGATTATAGCAGGCTCTGCCCTACATGAAATTTTTTGATGTCTATCTGAAACTAATATAATGGAATATAATATCTTCTATCATAGTGTAGACACAATTTTGTTCTTCATTTTTATTATAGCTGTCTAACATGTTCGTAAAACTTATAAATAGCATGTGTACATTTTTATATTCAAAAATAAACAAGGAATGATGAACATAAAACAAAGGGCATCATAGACCTAGGTCTTTGGATTAATTAACAAAATATCAGTAAAATCCACATGTGAGTAGTATTCTATAAAACATAAAACAATTAAAATAATTATTTTTTATCTATCTATCTATCTATCTATCTATCTATCTATCTATCATCTATCTATCTATCTATCTATCTATCTATCTATCTATCTATCTATCTATCCTCCAGACCAAATTCTCCTCCTGGTCCACCCCCCAACAATTTCATATCCCATACCTCCTCCCCTCCTCCTTGTCTCCACGACGATATCCCCACCTCTAACCCCCATCCCCACCAGACCTCTAAACTCCATGGGGCCTCCAGTCTCTTGAGGGTGCATCTTCTCTGACTTCCCAGACCCCGCATTCCTCTGCTATATATGTCCGAGGCCTCATATCAGCTGGTGTATACTGCCTGGTTGATAGTCCAGTGAGAGATCTTGGGACTCCAGATTAATTGAGACTGCTGGTCCTCCTACAGGATTGCCCTTCTCCTGAGCTTCTTTCAGCCTTTCCTAATTCAACCACAGAGGTCAGCAGCTTCTGTCCATTGGTTGGGTGCTGTTGGGTCCTGCCTTTTACAGGGACGCCGGAGTACAGCAGCTGGAGCGCACCAGACCAGCCGGAACACAGCGTCCTCGAACCGCCCACTGTCACCGCCCACCGTCGCCGGATCGCCCACCGTCGCAGGACCGCCCACTGTCGCAGGACCGCCGCCATCGCAGGACCGCCGCCGCTGGACCGCCCACTGTCGCCCGGACTGCCCCCCATCATCGCGAGAACCCCGTGGCAACTTCTAAAGACTCTGGGGCATGCTGGGAACTCTTCTTTGTATTTAAGCCAGTCCTGACATTAAAGATAGGGGCTTTGATCAGAGACACGTGTCAAGGCCCAATATTTTCCTTTGCAGCCCTGTTCCTTCTTAGGAGTTCTCNTCCTCCAGTTCGNATCCACAGTGGGTTCAGCAGGCAAGAGTGCGAACCCACCCCAAGGTGTTCTGCCCATGCAGACAAGGCGCCGGTCTGCGTGCAGGCAGGAACACTACAGGGTGCAAATACCTGCATCTGACTCTTTCAGCTGCTTGTTGGGTCTTCCAGAATGTAGTCATGCTAGGTCCCTTTTTGTGAGTGCCCCATAGCCTCAATAATAGTATCAGGCCTTGGGACCTCCCTTTGAACTGGATCTCACTGTGGGCCTGTCCCTGGACCTTCTTTTCCTCAGGCTTCTCTCAATAATTGTTAAATGAATAGATACTCATGTTATTGAAAAAGTACCTTCAATTTTATGAGTTAAGTATAAATATCTCATAAACTAATGTTAGTAAAAAATTGATTACTAGAAGGTATTTTAAACTCAAAGAATATAGTTTAATATCTACTGAAAAATGGGAAGAAAATGTATGAGGCCACATAGAATTTTAAAATCTGACACACACCCTCAAAGAAGAAAGAATCAAATCTGAGAAAACAGGCAGTTCATACTGGCTTGAACTTCACAATAATTTTAGACAAAATGTGAAAAATGAAACATATTAGTTTATTTTAAAACGTAAATCATTACCTGTACTGCTTTGAGCATTATATTGGTATAAGCATTTTAATATTTTCAATATTTGGTTTAAAACTGAAGACTTATAGTGCTGAGAGTTGTTGTTTGATCATTCATTTTACATTTTCTTCTTTTGAGGCTAATAAATAATAAAAACTAAATGGTGGACAGCTTAAATCATGCACGCATGCTTCTAAGTACAAGCACATGAAATCTACTGAATGCCTTGTAATGATACAATGGTATTTACGTATCACTCAGGTAAAATCATACCAATTATGATTAAAGAGCATCTTCAAAAAGAAATCTAGAACTGCAAACAACACAGACAAAATTTAAAACTAAGTTTTGAAGATATAAATTTACTTACAACTACACTGAAGTGTACAATGTTTAAGCCTAGAGAAATGACAAGATTTTTTGTAACATATTTGCTCAAGTAAATAATAATCCAGAGAAATTCAAATAACACAAATGCTTTTATACAAATAAACAGTATGGAATTTTAGAACATTAAAATAACTTATCCAGGCCCCTCTCAAAGGGAAGGGAGACTTAGATGCTAATAAAAGTATGTGCTTTTTCCTGTGTGCCCTTTTTAGAACTCCCAAGTTCAGAAGGCTTAGTCTTACTCGGAGAGTTCCTTTAAGTTTCTTCATCAATTCTGGAATTATAAATTCTTGGAGGAAAAGAAAAGTATTTATCAACACCACAAATTATGTTTAACTAACAATAATTACCTGTGCCATGTATGAAATTTGATATTGTCTTGTGATATATTTATAATGGAAAAACTAGCAGTGGAAAGTAAAATTACTTTAAAATTGAAAAGAGGTTAACGCTTAGTCAAGTTTAAAAGTATTGATGATGGAGATTGCATTGAATCTGTAGATTGCTTTCAGCAAGATGGACATTTTTGCTATGTTAATCCTGCCGATCCATGAGCCTGGGAGAATTTTACATCTTCTGAGATCTTCTTCGATTTCTTTCTTCAGAGACTTGAAGTTCTTGTCATACAGATCTTTCACTTGCTTGTTTAGAGTCACATCAAGGTATTTTATATTACTTGTGACTATTGTGAAGGGTGTCGTTTCCCTAATTTCTTTCTCAGCCTGTTTATCCTTTGAGTAGAGGAAGGCCACTGATTTGTTTGATTTAATTTTATATCCAGTCACTTTGCTGAAGTTGTTTATCAGGTTTAGGTTTTCTCTCGCGGAATTTTTGGAGGGACTCATGGTTCTAGCCACAGATGTAGCAGAGGATGGCCTCTTCAGAAATCAATGGGAAGAGAGTCCCTTGGTCCTGTGAAGGCTTGATGCCCCAGTGTAGGGGAATTCCAGGACAGGAAAGCAGGAGTGGGAAGGTTGGTGAGCAGGGGGAAGGGCAATGGGATAGTAAGTTTTGGAGGGGAAACTAGGAAAGGGCATAAGAGTTGCATCCCATGCATTCTATCAGATCACCACGGACTAAGGCTAATCTTCAATAACAGCATAAACTATAGAAAGCCAACACACGCATGGAAACTGAACAACACTCTTCTCAATGACAACTTGGTCAAGGATGAAATAAAGAAAGAAATTAAAGACTTT
>NC_034592.1:67306864-67332889 GCF_900095145.1 Mus pahari | reverse complement strand
ATTAGCATTGACAAAAAGGAAAAGAAAAGTATTGATGACGTTCATGACATTTCCCAGCAATTCTGTGAGAACTAGTGTGCAGCTTGCACAGATCACCCTGTGTATGCATTGGATAAGGCAGCCTTGTTGTTTCAGGGACACTGCAGCCTCCAAGGTCAAGGACCTAGTTACCTGAAGATCAGGTTATAGGAAGAGCCCTGAGCAACTGTGGCCGACACATCCCCTTTTAGAAATGTTTTTGCCTGGTGTTCTTTGTACAGCCGTCATTATCTCTGAAAGCTAGTTCATATCGCCTAGTTGGTACATCAATAGTTTAGCTTGTTTCACTCCCTTATTTATTGTCAGGTTATTCTGAATCTACCAAAGCACAGGGAGTGGAGATACTCCCCTTTCAGTGGACCCCTGGAAGCCTACGTACCATCATTCAATTAATTCCTCAGTCATAAGAAGTTTTGAACCAAAGTCTTAAAACCTTTCTCTATGTTAGAAAACATCTTTTTCAAATTAAGTTTCCATGAAAGTAAAGAAAAATTACCATGAATATATTTATTCAGAATTAAAAATTATTAGAATTGTGTTACTGTGGGCAAAAATATAAGGCAGACTCTGAAAATTCAAATGTATTTAATTTAAGCAATACATTAGCATATACTTTTAGCAATAGAGACCACAATTACTAATTTTGATTATGAGCACATAAATGCTCCTTTCATTTTATACTCAAAATATTGTCTTGAAATTAAATTTCTATTGTTCTCTTCCTGATAGTTTCCAAATTTGCTTCTATGCTAGGAGAACATAGATGTCATGACAGACATGGTCTTTTAAAATAAATGTTTCCATTTAAAGTGGTTGATTCGCTGTGGTATTTCTTAAATATTACAGATAATTTTTAAAAGGTTAAAAAACATGCCCTTCCATTTGTCACTGTTGGCGTTTGCATTGTGAAAGTGTGTTTAACCTTTTACTACCTAGAACAGAAACTATATAAAAGTATGTGAACTGTATAATAACTTTTGCTATGAGTGAGCTCCTTATGCCTCAAGGTAAGTATTCTGACATTCGGTATTTAAAGCTTTAAATTTGTGTTCTTGTAAAGGTCAGAGAGAAAAGAAAAAAAAAAATCAAGGCATTGAATGCAGTGGGGGAAAACTTTGCAGTCTGTTGGAGGTCTCTTTTAAAAGAAACAGTTTCTAGACTAAAAAAAAAAATTAAGAGTGTTCGTATTTAAAAGGGGGTGAGGAGGACAGAACGGGGAAGGTGGGTCATCATTTAAGAGTGCGTGCTACTCTTTCACAGTCTCTGGATTTGATTACTAACACCCATGACAGGCTACCCACAATAACCTGTAACTCCCACTCAGAGACATCCATCACCCTCTTTTGGCTTCTACTGGCACCATGCATACACACACGCACACGAGCAAAAGAATGTTCATGACTTCTTAAGATAAAAAATTGTCTTTCAAGAGAAGTGGATTGATAAGGAACAAATGTATCATATAAGCTTATAATCAAATGCTATTTACAGAGGGATGATTAGAAAAGCCTTAAAATTCTTTTCCACCACTTGAAGGTTCAGGGTTGCATTCATTTCCCAAATTATTTCAAAGGATGTAGATACATTCTCTATGAATCAATTGTTTCGTCCCAATGAAGAAAAAGATAATTTAATGGCAACTTCTACTAGTAGATTCCCAACATGATTCCCTCTAATAACTATAAGCTATGTTAAGCTTCCAAAGTTGTAAAAGCCATAAAGAGAAACAAACACCTGTGGTTGGTCCTTCAGGGAAAACTTCTATTAAACAGCTTATTTTTCCCAGAGTATATCATGAGACAAAATATATAATGAATAGTTTCTGAATATTTAAGTAAGAAATAGTTTTGTCTGTAATTTTAATCTCGAATTTATTTTATATATATATCTTTTGTTGCCAAGTGATTTATTTTACCTTCAACAATATTTTTCCTCTTTAGGTTTTTTTTGTGGTAAAATTTTTAATTTCAAAATTGATTTTACAAGTAACATTTTCTCATCTCATTTTGTTTATAATTTTACTTTGAATATTCTTTATATTTTAATGTGTGTTAAACTCATAATCTATATCATTTAATACTGCAAGTAGTCTTTAAAAATTAACACAAAAGTAATAAGTAGACTAGACAGCATTAATGTAAAATAACACCACCATGCCTGTATAGGTGTTCATCATGTATGTGCCCACATATTCTTAATTACTTCTTGAATTGCCTTTTCTCTCAGTTGCAAAAAAAAAAAAAAAAAAAAAAAAAAAGAGTAACAATCCTGAAAGTAACTAACAAATGATAGCATTAGAATGTTAAACAACAAAACCAAGATCTAGTTCTTTGAGATAATCAACAAGATAGACAAACCTTTAGCCCAACTAACTAAAAGGCACAGATACAGTGTCTAATTAACAAAATCAAAAATGAAAATAAAAGTGTAATAACCCAAACTAAGGAAATTCAAATATCTATTAGATCTTACTTGCAAAGCCCCATTCTCCACAAAATGGGAAAATTTAAGCAGAATAGATGATATTCTAGACAGATATAGTCTACCAAAATTAAATCAATATCTGCTAAATTATCTAAACAGTCCCATAACCCCAATGGAAATAGAAGCAGTCATTAAAAATCTCCCAACAACAAAAAGCCCAGGGATAGATGATTTTAGTGCATAAATCTACCAGACTTTCAAGGAAGAACTAATACCAACATACTTCAAAATATTCCACAAAATAAAAGCAGAAGGAACACTACCAATTCATTCTATGAGTTGACAATTAGCCTGCCACCAAAACTACATAAAAACTCAACAAAGAAAGAGAACTTCACATATGTCCCAACAAGGGCCAGGAAGCAGGAAAGGGCGGGTTGGGGAGCAAGGCCGGGGGAGGGTATCAGGAATGTTGGGGATAGCATTTGAAATGTAAATGAAGAAAATATCTAATAAAAATGCCTTAAAAATAAAATAAAAAGTTTATGTTCATAAAAAAAGAAAGAGAAATTCAGATGAATTTTGCTTATGATCATTAATACAAAAATACTCAATAACTTTCTTGAAAACTGATTCCAGGAGCACATCAAAAACAATCAGGTAGACTTCATCCCAGGGATGCACAGACAGTTCAGCATAAGAAAATCCATCAAGGTAATTAATTATATAAAGAAACTGAAAGAAAAAAAATCACGTGAAGAAAAAATTGAAGCAACACCACTAAGATCAGGTATAAGACAAGGTATAAGCCCATTCTCTCTGTGTTCAGTATAGAACTTGAAGTTCTAGCTAGAGTAATGAGACAACTGAAGTAGATCAAGGGAGTACAAATTAGAAGGAAGAAGTCAAGGTTTCACTATTTACAGATAATATGATAGTATATATAAAGGATCCCCAAAATTCTATTAGAGAACTCCTTCCTACAACTGATAAACTTCAGCAAAGTGGCTAGATATAAAATTAACTCAAAGAAATCAATAGCCTTTATACAAATGATCAATGGGCTGAGAAAGAAATTAGGAAAACAACACCCTTCAAATAGCCACAATAATATAAAGTACCTTGGTGTAACTCTAACCAAGCAAGTGAAAGAACTATATGACATGAAGAAAGAAATTGAAGAAGATATCAGAAGATGGGAAGATATGGCATTCTCATGGATAGGTAGGATTAACATAGTGAAAATGGGCATCTTCCAAAAAGCAATCTATAGATTCAATACAATCCCCATCAAAATTCCAACACATTTTTTTACAGACCTTGAAAGAACAATTCTCAACTTTAAGTGGAAAAACAAAAAACCAGTATAGCCTAAACAGTCCTGTACAAGAAAAGAACTTCTGGAGGAATCATCGTCCCTGACCTCAAGCTGTACTACAGAGGAATAGAGATAAACACTGCACAGTAGTAGTGCATAAAGAGTCAGGTTGAGCAATAGAATTGAGTCAAATATCCAGGAATATAGCCCACACGTCTATGGTCACTTGATTTTTGACAAAGAAGCCAAAACCATACAATAGAAAAGAGAAAGCATCTTCAGGAAATGGTGTTTGTCTACATGTCTGCATGAAGAAGAATGCAGGTAGCTCCATATTTATCACCCTGAACAAAACTGAAGTCCAAGTCGGTCAAGGATCTCAATGTAAAGCAAATACACGAAATCTCACAGAAGAGAAAGTGGGAAATAGCCTTGAATACATTGGTATAGGAGACAACTTCCTGAACAGAACACCAATGTCTAAAGCTTTAAGATCAATAATTGTTAAATGAGGCCTCATGACACTGGAAAGATTTCATAAGGCAAAGAATACTGTCAATAGGCCAAAATGGCTGCCTACAGATTGGGAAAAGATTGCCACTAATCCTACATCCTACATACAACAGAGGGCTAATATCGAAAATATATATTGAACTCATGAAGATAGACTCTAACAACCCAAATAACCCAAATAAAAATTGGATATGGAGATAGACAGAATTCTCAACAATGGAATCTCAAATGACTGATAAGCACTCAAATAAATGTTCAACATCCACAGACATCTGAGAAATGCAAATCAAAATGATCCTGAGAATCCAACTTACAGCAATCAAAAACTGACGAGATTATCACACTTTGAATGAGAAAGAAAAATAGTATTGGAGGCAGAGGGAAGGAGGGAAGTGGGTTGGGGGGGGGGGAAGTAGGAGCCTTAGTTCTTTGGAGAGACAGTACAGAGAACCAGAGGGCTAGGAGAATGAATAGAAATCTGCAGCCACTGGGGGTGGAGTTGGGGGAATCTTTAGGAAGTCCCAGAGACCCAAGATGGGGGAGGCACCCAGGAGTCAATGCAGGTAGACTTAGCTGAGATGCCTAAGAGTAGGGACATGGAACCTGAAGATGTCATCTCCTATAGTCAGGATATATAGGCAGGATATCCAGTAGAGTGATAAGGACACCAACCCACCCACATAACTTGCTACTCAAAACTTGTCCTGTCTAAAAGAAAGCAGGGATAAAGTTGGAGTAGAGACTGAAGGAATGGCCAACTAATAGAAGGCCCAATCTCTAATTGAGACCCATCCAATGGGCAAGCACCAATTCCTGACATTATTACTGATGGTATGTTATGCCTGAAGACAAGAGCCTAGCATGAGTGACTCTGAGAGTCTCTACCCAGCAGCTGACTAAAACAGGGTCAGATAACCACAGCTGAACATTGAACTAAGGTCAGGGATTCTTATGGAAAAGTTGTGTGAAAGATTGAAGGCTCTGAAGGAGGACCAACAGAGTCAATTAACCTGGACCTCTGGAGCTCTCATAGATGGAGCCACTAATCAAAGAACACAAACAGGTTGGTATGAAGGAAGACCCTGGGACATATGTAGCAGATGTGCAGCTCAGTCTCCATATAGCCTCCCCCGAACAACTGGAACAGAGGCTTTCCCTAAATCTGTAGACTGACTGTGGTATCCATTTCCCAACAGGGCTGTCTTGGGTCTCAATAGGAGAGAATGTACCTAATTTGACAGAGACTTTATATGCCAAGGTCTAGGGATACCTAGAAGGGCCCAACCCTCTCAGAGATGAAGAGACTGGGAGGGGAGGCAGGTTTTGGGATGGAAATAAGTGAATAACTATGAAAGATGCTATTACAATGAAAGATATTTCCTTAAGAATTTAAATAAAAAACCATTCAGTTCTACAAATACAAATTAATTTTGTAAGTCATCTCTACTGAAAATGGCTTATCATTAGTAAATAGGATGTACAGGATAAAAATAAAGACCAACTTGTTTTTACAAGAGGTGGTAGTTTTGATGATGTGCAATTTTATTATCATGTATGTTTATAATGCCTTTATATTACTACTAGTATCAGAGATATATCAGAACTTCAAAATGTGCTTTAGAAGTATCAAAGCACCTACTACATAAAGAAAAATAAATTGACCATACAGAAATATAAAGATAAATAATATTAAGTTAGTTGATGGTTCTTAGGGTTTTTAAAAATATTTCTATAAAAAGAACCAGCAGGAATTTATTTTAAGGTTCTGAGTGTTCAGCCACATTTCAAATATTAAGGCCATAAAACTGTCTGCTCTATTTGCTTCAGTCTCAATCAATTAAACTCCACAATACACATCCTTAAATGAGTTCCTAGATACTGAAGAAAGATGTTGTCTTAGGGTTTCCATGTGCAGGCATGGCACAGGAGGAGCTGAGAGCTGTACATCTTGTTCAGAAAGAAAACAAGAGAAGACTGACTTCTAGAAAGCTAAGAGGAGGGTCTCAAAGTCCAGCCCCACACACACACCTTCAATCTATCCCTACTCCAAAAAAGTCACACCCCTTAATAGTGCCATTCCCTTGACAAATCACATTCAAACCAGAACATGTACCTATATGTAAGTATAAATTATATTAGTATAAATATTAAATCTATAATTTTATGTCTTTTATATCAAAAAATCCAATATTATTTTAAGTAGTCTATATGATTAACTGACATGAAAATTTATGTTTTAATACTGCCAGTTATGCCATAATTTCATTCCCAATATTTCTACTTTTAATCAGAATAGACTTTTGACAAAATTTGCCATCTTTTCATGATGAAAGTCGTAAAGAACCTAGCAGTGCAACCAACATTTCTCACCATAATAAAGGCAATATACAATACCACAGCCATCACCATGCTAAGGGGAGACATACTCAAAATATTTCCACTAATATCATAAACAAGAATGTACTTCTTATCTTTCATTCTCTGTATTTCTTTACAGTGTAGTGATTGAAGTTTTAGGAAAGATACACGAAAAGTAAATAAAGAGAATGAAGACAAATTATATATATATATATATATATATATATATATATATATATATATATATATATATGGTATATCCTTTAAAATATGCCAGAAAAGTTTTACATATTCAGAAATGGTTCATAGTAAAAATTAATACATACAAATCAATAGCAATCCTCTACAAAGTAAGATTATGTTTCCTAAATGTAGTTATTAATGTATCACTAAGAACCATCACTGGCTAGTTTTTAACTATTGGAATGTTCTATGAGCACTACCAAAAGAGAAAAATAAACAGCCTTATTACCTAGCTATGACTTCTGTTAACGACAATAGTTATTGAAATAGCAAGGTATTCCCACTGTTGAAAAAATATGGCACAAATCTTAAGAGTATAACTGACCATTTTATTCTTGTTATTTAAAATATGTTTCACATGATAGAACTTGTGCACCAAAACATCACTGGGGAAAGAAATCCATGAATAGATAGGTTATAAGCTCTAAATGAGAACTTTCCCATTTTTTTTTAAAAAATGACTTCTAATATCCTGTCACTATACTCATTTATCAGTGTGTCTGTCTCTTAATCAGAGGAGTTGTTTCTAGCAATAGATGGCAATTAAGACAGTGACCTTCAACTGATCAACATGCATAGAACAAGAGACTGTAGAGTGCTCAGCTAAGCAGGCCATTTACATCAGAGCCCTTCCCTGTAGACTCAGTAATCATCATGAAAGAGGAGACAGAAAGGTATGGGGAGCCAAAAGCAGAAGATGACTTCAAGGAAACAAGGCTTGCCAGATACAACAGGGCTGATGCTCATGTGAATACAGAATGACTCTGTGAGTATAAACAATTCTTGCAAAGAGTGACCCAGACAAAACCCAGCATGTGTTGTGAAATGGGCATGAAGTCCTACTCACAGTTGATGAACTATTGGCATTTAATGGCTACAAGAAGAGTCTGTCTTCTTTAAGGATATGAGTTTTTGTAGATTGGACACTTTCCTGGGCAAACATCATATCCAAGAGTATTTGAACAGGACAAACTAGAATCCATAGGTTTTAAAGGGGGTCAGAAGACATGGAGGGAGAGAGAATATGAAGTTGCATGGTAGGGAGGTAGGGATGGATTTGGGGAAAGTTTGGGGAGGGGAGACAATATGAAGAAAATTGTCTGAAATGCCCAAAGAATTTATATTAAAAGAACTACCTAGCTAATTTCAATTAATATATACTTCAGTGAAATGTTTTTGAAATAGTAACATATAAAATGTGTTTTCTGAAAAAAAAAACTTTAGTAATGTTTAAAACACTGCTAAGAAAAGAAATTTCTGCAGATTACTATAGATAATTTACTGAGTTACCAAAATGATCACTTGCCTATGGTAAATGTTGAATCAATTGTGGAGCAATTTATAAGGTACATATGGAAAATTAAGTTTTTCCTTTCTATGATCTTTTATACAAAACTATGCCCCTTTTCAACACATTTGTACCTCTTCATAAGAAGAATGAGAATAAAGACTAACTCACTCCTGTGATAGGGAATCTACCTCATCTTAGTGGCTTTTGTTTGTTGGCTTGCTGTTTTCTGCAAATGTTTCTTTGAAGTTACATAACCCATTGATACAGAAGTGTCAATATATGCAATGGTGCAATGAGAAAATAATAAAGTGTATATTGGAAAGAAAGACAAAAGATGCAATCAGGCCCTGTAATGATTGTTCAAATACACACTCATCAATATTAAACTGTATTCTATGACACCAGTTACATTATTCCCACATCAGGGCACTGTAACAAGGTTTGCTTTAATGAATTTATAATCACAATTTAGAATTATCAATATCAACTGCTACTATCAATAGGTGACATTAAATTCTCTTTAAAATATTTAAGATTAATAGCATTTAATGCTCAACTGGTAATGCAGCCTTCTTATATACGTCAAAATCACATTTTGTTGAACAAAAATGTCTAAACTTTACCATGACATTTCCTGCACGGGCTTTTAAATAAATTACCAAAATACCCTTTTTGTTCTTTTTATAAATTGTTGACCTATTAGACTCAAAAATATTTCTAAAAATCTTTTAAAATGAGGGTAGCTTAAATAAAAAATGCCACTGAATAAGTAGTTGAACATTGTCAGTGGAACAAATATGTATACAACAAGCTGGGAAGAGAAAGAACTTATGTAAAATTAACTTCAATAAGTGAAAGGAAAATGCCATTTTATTGAACATAGAGAAATGCTGAAAATTATGAGTAAGAATTTACTTTTTCTCTTTTAAAAAGATTAGCATTAATGTTGGAAATGTGATTCATCTTCATTGCCATACAATTACTTCTCATAGTTAGAGAAAAATGGTTTGAAGAGTACCATTTTTCTGATATCAACCAAATTAAGTCCAGATAAAGTATTTCTTTAAAAAAAAAATAAGCCTTTCTGTTTGAAAGCAATGGGCATAGTGGTCAAAGTAATTTTAATTTTTGTATCAAGGAAAGGCAGTGCAGATTTAGCGTGACAAAGACCTTTCCTTCATTATTAATCTTAGGAACCTCTTGGAGAAGATGCTGTTTGGGACACCATCTTACTACCTAAGATTTAGAGCAGATAAGCTTCTGTTCAGAATGGTTTTCTGAAGGACAACATGTGAGGACACCTTAACTGATTTAAGTAACTTCTAGGAGCCTACATTCCTTTATTTCCAGAAAGATATAACAATTATTTGAAAGTGCCTAGAACAGTTTTTCACATTTATGAAGCAATCAGTGGATGTGGCTAATATGATTATCTTTATTACCCAGACAGTAAAACAATTTCATTCTCTTATGTTTGAATAAGTTTTAACCCTAATAGAAGCAATCATAAATATATTACATAAAAATGCCATTATATCTGACTATCATGCTTAATTTTACATTTTGCAATTTGAGTTTTTAAATGTAATAGAAATGTTAAGCTTAGGCTAATGGAGAATACGCACACCTTTGTATGATAATAATTTCAGGTTAAATAGACTAAAAGAAGACTTAACTCCAGTCTATGCAACCACAGAAGAGAATTTCTTGTAAACTGGCTTCCAAATACAGTTCTTTCTCTGATATCTATCATTGATTTAATACAATATTTCTTTATTTCTCTGCTGATGGCCTCAATTATGTTGAATCAGGACTCTCAAAATGGACAAAATGTCAAGTTCTTTGTCTAAACTCAAGAGGAATGAATTATAATCCAATTTTCAATAACATTGCTATTCCTATCTGAATTATCAGAGCAAGACTCTCTGTGTATTTGCAAAGGGCATTTCATATCTTAAGCTCTAATCAGAACTATCCACTAAGCTCTGATTATATAATTGTACAAATTCTGTACCAATAAACATATCTAGATTCATCTACAAACTGCTGAGAACATAAGAGCCATGAGGTCAAATGGCAACACCAAAAGCTTACTCCTTGGTAACAATTTTTACTATTAGTGAGTTTTATATCCATGTTATCAAATATATGGCAAACATACAGGAGAATGAGGTTATTTATATTGTTAACCAACTTTATAGTATCTAAAACCATTTTGGCGACAAATTTCTGCAGGTAATTTCCAAGAAATTTTAGATTATTTTAACTGAGGTAAGATGACTTGCTTATATGTAAGAAATACCATTCCATCAGTGTAAAAATTAAAAGCTATGCTGAGAGCTGTCTTGGGGGCTATGAAAGTGTGCTGTTCTTCCAGAGAACACAAATGTGTTTCTCAGTATATCAACAGCTCACAACCTCATGTCATTTCACTGCAAAGGACCTTACTCCTCTTATGGACTCTGAGGGAACCTATCCATTTGTGGCATAAAGAAGCACCTACACATAAAGAAAATTAAAAGTAAACATTTAGAATTTGTAGAAGTCTAACAGAAGCTCAACACTTCATTTCTCTTTCTTCCCAACTGGATGAAATGTGACCTGCTGCTTTGCCTCCCTGCAACCATGCCTTTCCCACCACAGTGAACTGCAGAGGTATGACCTGCATGCTGAAGTTAACTTTGCATCCTGTGGGTTGCTTTTGTTATGCATTTGGCCTCAGCCTTGGGAAAACTCATAATTAAATTTTTTTTGGCTCAGAGTTAAACAATTTGAATCAGAACTGCACTGTTTTGTTATTTAACCAGTGCCTTCATTTTCACTTAGCTAATCTCTATATATGTTCTTATTCTAGAATTTTCCACATTTTTGGCATGAATCTGTCTTTGAATTTAGACTTGAAGAGCAAATATGGAACAGTAAAATATTAACATGATCAAGGTCTATAATCTAACAAACATTCCTTTACTCATATGTTTCACTAGCCTACAGATACTACCCCTGATAAATTGGATGAAGTCAGATGCTAATATTACCTAATGGCCATAATTCAAACTATAAGTCTTTTAGTGTTTAATTGCTGTGAAAAGAAACCATGACCATGGTAATGCTTATAAAGGAAAGAATTTAATTAGGACTTGCTTAAGTTTCAGAGGTTTAGCCCATTGCTGTCATGGCATAGAAAATGGTGGAATACAGGCAAACACCATGGTACTGGAGAATTTGAGAGTTCTGCACCTGGATCTGCTTTGGGATATGAATTTGTACTTCCATACTTGTATCAGAGATGCAAGATTTAGATCATCATTAGAATGGCCTGATGACACTTGGAGAGCATCTTATCTTGCTTTTGATTTCTTATAGTTTTCTCTTAGTTATTAACGTTTTTTGCTGTTGCATCATAATGGATCAGCAACTAAAACAAGGCATTTAAAAACATAGCCTATGGCCATAAGAGTAGTCAATGGTGTGGTGATCCAGGAATTGAAACGTGGTCCTGCAGCCCACACATAATTTTGGAGGTCCTGTGGCAAACATCTAGGGTCAAGATGGGATATCAGTGGAGAACACCATATACTAACTAGTTATTTTGTGCTCAAAACCATAGGGAGAGACAATGATCAAATTGGAGGACACATCAGGAAACAATAGGAACACTTGTGTAGGTAACTAATACATGGCAGACAATGAATGAAACAGCCTCCTGAAAGTTATTGCTCATTTATTTTTACAATAAATATATCCCATAGGTATGACTCTCTGGAGACTAGAAATCAGAAGGTAAGTTATAGAACTGTGGAGTGCTAGAAGTGTCATTTGAGGGTAGGTCCCTCTCTCAGGTTTTTCAGGGTGCTGCATGGCTATGCCCATGAGTTCTATGTACCACTTTTTGAAAGGTTATCAGCGATAACTGTACAGAGAATGAAAAGGCTCTTTAAGGGTGCCTCAATGGGAACGTGCGGGATAGTGTAGGGTTCTATGAATGTAGTAAACACCTGGTTTGTTTTTATTTTCCAGGTCAGAGAAAACTGCCTAAGGTTATTTAGTTAACTGGAAGGATTCTGGTTTTAGGGAGCCAGAGGAAGCACTGAAGAGAATGTGGAGAAGTCAAGGGTCTGACTTCTCCCAGAAGAGGACAGCAAAACCTTTTCACAGTCCTTTAGGAGTCGTGAAGCATCCCATTTTCTTCTAGTCACACACAAGGTCTTCTGAGCTTCTGAGTGGGGATTACTGCTTCCTCCTAGATATGTTGAGGTCTTATGTGATGAGGATGGCTCAGAACACAACTGTGTGGTAGAAGAAAACGAAGATGGGCATTAAATGCTCATGTTAGAAGCAGTAAAGAGTGTGAGACTGCTGACAGTTGAGACACTGGATTTTGGATGAAAAGGCTTCCACCATCTCGACATCTTAGTCTATTTGTGATATTATGACAGAATACCAGAGACGGAGTCATTATTTTCTCTCCTCTGGAAGACTGGAAGTCTGTATAAGGACACTGAGATTTGAGAGTTGAGATTTTTAACATGGCAAAGATAAAAGAATGAAAAATCAAATCTGATTTTCAAGACCTTGGTTTTCCTTTTTACTTATTTTATTTAAAATAGTTTTGTTTGTTTTTTTCTGACACAGTATCTCGATTGTGATTCCTCCACTCTACTCTTCCTGGTTTGTCCTCACATCCCTCCCTTCCTGATGTTCCCTCATTTTGTCTCTTATTAGAAAACAAATAGAGCCGGGCAGTTGTGGCGCACGCCTTTAATCCCAGCACTTGGAAGGCAGAGGCAGGCAGATTTCTGAGTTAGAGNCCAGCCTGGTCTTCAGAGTGAGTTCTAGGACAGCCAGGGCTATACAGAGAAATCCTGTCTGGAAAAAACAAACAAACAAACAAACAAACAAGCAAACAAAAAGAAAAAAGAAAACAAATAGGAATCTAAGGATCATAATAAAATGAGATTAAATAAAATGTAGTAAAATAAAACAATACTTAATGCATTGGATTAGGACAATACAAACATATACAAAAAAAAGTTACGCCCCCCCCCCCAAATAAGGGACAAAAAAATACAGATGTAGAGGCCTAATGTTCACATAATCAGGAACCTTACAAAAGCACAAAATTCTAAGTTACTTATATACATAGCACCTGTAGGGTGAAAAAGGAGAGAAAATGTATGTAAACACACACACACACACACACACACACACACACACACCAAAAACCACTGAGATTGTAATGTGACTCTACCATGCCCAACTAAGATTATAGGAACTTTGATAGTCACCCAAATGGAAGTCAAAAAATAAAATTGATATGCTTAAAAATACTAAAAAAAAAAAATACTTTGGAGTAGGGTGGGAGGTATGGGAGTAGGTAGAATTTCTGGAACTGGATGCTGTCTTTGTTGAGGTCTTAGCCTGAGGACAGGAAGGCTAGGTGGTCAAGCCGAACCATCCACTCTAAGAGTGTTCTCATTAGCTCAGAGATGTGCTTGAAGACTGTGAGTATTCGGTACACAGAGAGTCTCTGTGCGATTATCAGCTTTGTTTCCCTACTATATGAGGTTAGTATTTTTACAGTTATTTTATTTGCTGTTTAATTACATGTGAGAGGGTGTTCAGTCTCTAACTGAAATCACAGTCAGCTTCCAGTCACCATACTTGAAGCAAACTCCTCTCTAAAGAGCAACAGGCACTCCTAACCACAGAGCCATTGTTCTGAGAATATCTTTATGAATGACTTTACATTTTACTCTAGCAAATTTAACTTAATTGGTATTTACCTTATTAGACTTAGCATTTATCATTCTTTTGAAAAATTGACAAGGTTTAATCCACAAAGTACACTGGACCAATTAGGCAACTAGGAACTGAAAAGCAATTTTATTGTACTATTTATGTCTAGATGCCATATCTTCAGGTGCCCTCCAACACATCTTTCATCTTCTGCTGATGTTTGTAAATGTTAACTAACAAGACAGACTCCTTATGACATTTTTACACTTGTGTGTCATGCACATTGTTACTCTTCATCTCATCTAATCCCTTTTGCAATCCTACTTTTTTTTGCTCTCGTCTTTTGTTGTCGTTCATCCACCATTTTGATTTCATATGCTTTTTTTTTTTTTCATTCCTCCTGGCTTCTGAAAACAAAGAAAGCCTATGGTTTGTGGGACTCCCTTGTATTGTTTGCTATGATCTCTAGTTCCACCCATTCTTCTTATAAATGAAGCCCTTACATTCTTCTGTAAAGCTACATTGCATATATGCCATATTTTCTTTTCCATTGCTTTCAAAATGTGAGTGCCAAGGCTGATATCAGAATTTGGCTATTTTTGAATAGTGTAAGCATTAAGCACTAGCATGAAAATACCATTATTATAAACTGACTGAGTTTTTGAGGTACACATCCAGGAGTGGTATAGCTGTATCACAAAATAGTTTATTGAGAAGCTCTCACATTTGTACTAGTTAGGCCGCCATTAACAGTATAATGTTCCCATTACCCAGTGTCTTACCAGCAATTGCTATTTTTTTGATGATACTTTTTCTGACTGGAGTAAGAAATAATGTCATTGCAGTTTTTAATTTTAATTTAAAATGTGTATTAATGTTGCTTTCGATAACCCATTGCAGCTTATTAATAAATTTATTAAAGTATTTAATTTTAATAAATAACATTTTCAAACTTTGTGATAGCAATAAGCTCAATATAGCATGCAACTGAAAATTGTTATAGCTGTATGTAACATTTTCAGATAGTTTAGTAATTCATAATACATTTCACAATATATATTCTATAATACATAATTCAGTAATCTAAATAATAATACACTAGCATTATCAATGAAATTGTCAAATTTATCATAATATTCACTGTATCAAAATTGGTTACAAGGTGCTTTAATAACTACAGATATAAATGTTGAGGGATGAATTTTATTGAAATGTAATAGATTGAAATGTTTCGATCATTCTAAATTTAAAAGTATAAAACATTTCAAAGAAGTAAAGAAGCACAGAGAAAATCACATAGTTAGTGATGATTGAAAATAGGAATCATATTTGAAAAGCTAAATTGCTTCTTTTATTGAAAATTGTTTAATCAGAGTGAACTCATTTAGCTCAATCGTGTTTTCTTTAGCATTTAATACTGCTTGGCAATAAAATTTCTCAAACAAAAATGTGTTATTCTTAAGGATTTTTTAAAGAGTCAATAAAGATCCAGCAATTGTTCAACCTGGATTTACCCAAATGAGTTTAAAATTAATGTCTATACAAACCACACAAATGACCATTTAAATCAGCTTTATTAATCATTCCTCAAATTTGAAGGCAACCAATTTTGTTCTTTAATTGGTCATTAAATAACCATACTATGGTAAACTTTATATTAGGTAATATAGTTTAGGAACAAGAAAAAATGAGGGATGCAATCATGGAAGGTAGTAGAAGAACTTTAAATATATATTTCAAATTCAATAAAGGCAATTTAAAAGATATCTTTATTGGATGACTTGAAATCTATAATATCCTAGAAAAGTCAAACCAGTGACATAGACTATCAAAATCTGCTGCATGCTGGGGAGTCCTGAAAAGAATAGATAAATTCATGGATTTTGGTGCGTCTTGAGTGAAGCTAAGCTATTTGGTATAATAAACCATGATGCAGACATGACACAATGTTTCTGTAAACCTCTGGAATTATACAACTCTAGTGAAGCTGAGTTCTGGGGATGATGCTTGGCTGAGTATGTTAAATAAACAGCTTTGCCCATGTTAAATAGACGTGGGTTTTACCTCTGGAATCACATATAAAACCAGACATATGGGAAGTGTCCCAATATACCAGAAATAGAAATAAGAATCCAATGTTTAATGTCAGCATTAGCTATGTAGGGAGTTTGAAGCCACCTTGAGGTAAAGTGATAATCTGTCTCAAAAACAAATAAGAACCATGACTGAGAAATGCCCTGGTGATTCAGAGTGCTTACTGCTCTTCCAGGGGACCCAAGTTCAGTTTCCAGTACTTAACTAAGGCAGCTCATAAACATCTCCAACTCCTGCTCTGAAGGATTAGGTGCCAGTGACCTTTGTGAGCCTGAGTACTCATATGCACACACTTGCTCACACACACACACACACACACACACACACACACACACACACACACAGATTTAAAATCCTAAAAATAAATCATAATAAATAGTGAACTTTAATGTAAACTGCAGATCCTAGTTAACATTAGTTTATTAACACTGGACAATTTCCCAAATGTATAATAAAAATACAAGACACTGTTGGGGGAAGCAGTTGGCAGGGCACATATATGATACTTTCACTCTTTCTAGCCCCAATCTATGAAGAAGAAATAAAATATCTGTATTATAATATTCAACATAAAATTAAAGTCTATATATAAAGTCCTTCAGGGGAAGTGAGTTTGTTAGATGTCGTAAAGATTGTTATGTGTTCCTCTGAAGTAAGTATGCATTTTCCTGAATTGTATGAACAAGGTTATTAAGAAGGCTTAGGTTTTAAATAATATAATTTAGTACTTTCCAAACACTTATATAATTATACAGAAACACAAGCAGGCATAAAAGGCAGGTATGAATGCTACCTAACTTTACACAGTTAAAAATAAGTCATGTTAGACTGCCTGAATTCACACCTCAAATATAGCTCAATTTGCTAATAAAAGTATTCTAGAGAGATTGTTCTTATAGAAATGTGTTTTCATTCACTACTGGAATGAAAAGAGATGTCACAAGCTAAGAATCCTCATTCTGTCTTTATCTGAAAAATGTGGCTGTTTCTGTAATATGCACAAACTTGTGAGGACTAATTCTTATTTCTCTGGCATTATATTCTACAATGTTCCTCTTGAACTTGCAAAGTATACTGTAAAAGGCTATCAGGAGAATGCTTTCTATAGCTTTCTTTAATTTAATCTTTCTTGGTTTCTGGGAGCAGAGTGCTCACATGGTGAGATAGCTTTTATAAATCACAAATGAAAGCTTACAATGTGATTCATATTTTAAAAACACTTCATCCCAGAGTGCTTTTGTCCGACTCTAAAAGAATATCAGCACCTTTCCAAGTGTATTATCTCCCTATTTCCTAATCAAAACAACCCAGGCTGGGAGACAGTGGGAGCTATTTAAAACAATGAATATCACTATAGTGCATTTTAGTTGAATCATTTGCTAGATGCAGAAAACAAAAAGAGGTCATTTCAGTGAAATCTGAACTCACGTAATAGACACACATCTTTATATTCCACACACTTTGTTAATCATCGACTGAACAACATCGTGCCTGGAGCCAAGCGACAGGAATTTTAACCTGATTAAATATCCCAGTATGGCTTAATACCTTTAAATGGAATTTTTATGGCCTGTTCTGCACGCGTATTATTAATACACTGCCATCAAGGAAACCACAGACATGCATAATAGCTCATCAATTTGTAACTAAGCACTTTTGACCTTGAAAAATCAGCTGTCTTTCAGATTAATGTAGTTAGATTTTAGGCAGGAAAGGAACCATAAAATTATCATGCTTATTTTTGTAACATGTCAGGATGAGAGGTAGGAGTAAAGGCCCTGACGATGGCTTCTTAGTAACACTGCCAGCGACCTATGACATTTGGATTAGAAACTCAGACCTAATCCTAATGAAAATGCACTCAAACATTGCAATTGCAGGTAAAGGGCTGCATATAATAGTCAACTGGTAAGAAGGTAGAGTATAAGAAGGTGCCTACGTATCCTCCTTCTTTCATAACAGGCATATGTGTAGAGACACAATAGTAGGGAAAGGACTCAAAGAGAAATCCACCGAATGTCTACCAGCCACTGATCAAAATGAGTTAGAAATGACAATGGATGGCAAATGGTCATATCAGCAAATCGAGAAATCGTGGAAAATTATCTTTAATTCATAAATGAGACAATCTGTAATTGAGTATGCAATATTAAATAGGTTTGGTGACTTCCCTCTAGAGTAATGTTTTTTTACAGCTGAACTAAAGTCAGTCTTTTCAGAAGCTACAAAATGAAACTGTGTAACTCACTGTTGAAAGCTCAGCACTTAATACAAAATTTATTTTTCATTGTCTCACCCTAAAGCACTGTTCTTCTTTTCCTTAAGTTGTGGGGTTAAACTCAGGAAAGCCTCTGCGAACAGATTAAGAGTAGTTAGCAATGCTGAAGGACAGAGCTGTCCATCAGAAAGAATGGCTGATGCAAAATGCACAATTATCTATTGGTTTATAATATCTTCATCTCTTCTGCCATACTGAACATAGATTTATCCCTTGTAATATGTTTTTTTAGCTTTGTAGTCATTCGTATGTTTTAGATGTTTTAGAAAGAGCCAATTAAGTATTTTTCTCTACAAACCACAACATATGCTTTGGCCCACTCAGAAAGAACCTGACTGCTTTTTTTATGTAAAATCAGCATATTATGTTATATTAAAGAAAAAAGATTATTGTCAAAATGTCTGATGTGTCAGCCTTCTCTCAGTGCGTGACTGAAAGGAGTCTGTCATTATACAAGTCACCATCCTGCATGTCAGTGGGTCTGAACGAAGGGTTGCATCCATGCTGAAGGGAGAGTTCTTGTATTGTTGCTCAGTATGGAAACAGGCAGCCCTTCCAGGGAGCTGTTGGCACTGGGAATGAACTTATAGAAGGGGCTCTGCAATGGTAAATGAATTTCTACATTGCAGAAGGCATTTCTTTGACTATAGATGAGCAGAAAGTGCAAATCTCTTAACACCAGAGACGACGGTGGGATCTGAGAGTGATGGTGCTGACTCTCAGGTTTAGCGATCCTTGACAGGAGATACGCTCGAATTCATTCTCAGCCATATAAGAAGTTGTCAACAAATGCGGAATTATAGAATATCAGATTCTTCCAATTGACATGGACTTGGCTCAGGAGGCTTAGTGCACAGTTTGTTGAAATTAGCAGGAAGTCTCTCACACCAAAGCACCAAATATTTTACTGATTTATACAAAATCTGTCACCCAGACCCAACGATTATAAAAATATTTAAAATTACAATAACATAGTGAATCCAACAATATAGTAAGAATCAATGTGGTAGAAATCATGGTTAGATATTGTACAATGTATTCAATATGATATTTTTACTAAATTATGTCATTTTTCTCAAGGCATCTCAGTTTTCTAGCCTAAGAATACAATGAAAATTATGAAAAATTAAATTAAAATAAGCAAAAAATCTTAAGATAATGACTATTTCCATAAAACAGAACCATGAGGATGGAGGGAATACATGCATAATTGATGGTGGAAAAACTCGTGTTACTAGTCATTCTTCTAGCAGTAGATAGAGACAGCTGATGCAAATCAACTCAATATGAACAAAGTTTCACATTTTTGAGATTTTTAGTTCACAGCCATTGCTGGGCACCCTTTCCTTATACTTTGGACTTTTGGTAGAATAATATAAAATGGGAGAATTGCCTAGAATAGGAGACCAGGCACCTTGTGGCTAAGTGTAAGAGACACCAGATTACTGGTGCATCCCAATAGCTTTTGAGGGCAGAGTCCTTGCTTCCACAAGGTTCAGACTTTGAAAGGTTTCACCACCTGTCAATAACCACTCTTACCCACAGCAGAGGGCAAGTGATTTCTAACCAGAGCAAATACCACATGCTACACTGTGTCAATTCATAATCACTAAGAATTACATTTGGTTTTCTTGTTATAAACTCAACAAAGATTCAGAAATTGTATATAAAGCACAATTATATATGGATTTCATTTCCCTTAATTATTGCAGTTAAATTTTCATCTAAGGCTATTATAGCAAAGCAGTTGGATTTTGAAAATGGCTTCCTATTTAAGTGGAAAATTTTTTTATAGTAAATGGTTTTTAAAATAATGTATAAAGACAATATGTAATTATATCATATATATATATATATATATATATATATATATATATATATGAAAAAAGAAACAATTACAAAATATTTTCATAAATGACAATAAACCATAAGCTAGTATAACAGAAATACTGTATTACTGAAATAAGAGAGGGGCAAATGCATATATTATGTAAATTAGATAACATGATAAAATAAGAGTAAAAGCTATCTCAATATTTTAAATGCAAATAAGCTGCATCAGAATATTTCAGAAATAAAAAGCAAAATTGATAACAGCTTTTCAAAATGATACTTTTAATGTAGAGATGTCTTTCTACTCTAGAAACCCTTGATTCCTATGAAGTTGCTTCTTTGAAGATCTACTATCATCAAACATAACTTGGAGGTATCAATTAAATATGTCAAAAATGTCTTTTTTTTTTTTTTTTAGTTCTAGATTTCCTGCAGACTAGTAATGGAGAATTATTGTGTTTGGGCTTTTTTTCAAACATGGTGACTCTGATTTGTTTTGTTTGTGGGAAGTGTTTCCTTGTGTTTCTCCAGCTTGTCTACAACTAACAAGTTCAAATTCAGCCTGGCCAACAGTTGGTAACCTCTAAAAGATGGTGTTGCATGCTCCCCGGCAGAGCCAGATGAGTCTTGGGGATTTCTAGGAGAGTGTAACATCATTAGCCTTGGTACCCTAGCTGAGCCTCCTCATCATGAGCTATAGCCAGACAGGCACAGGCTGGTCCCAAAAGTCTTGTGTCAGGAAAAACCAGGTTAGAATACCTTCCTAATCTCTCCTGTTGGAGAGAGATTTTGACAGCTGGAGAGACAGCTCCGTGGTTATGTATAGATACAGATCTGAGAGAAGCCCTGTATTGGCTCTCAACTCGTAAGTGTGGTAGCTCACTACTGCTTGTAAGGACAGTTCCAGGGGACATATCCTTAGGCCTCCATGAACACCTGCATTTACATGGCTTAACTCCACCATACACAATTTTTAAAAATCATGTTCAAAAACTTAAAAGAGAGAGAATTTCTTTGACACTCTTGGATTATTGGAAACTAGGCCGAGGCTGCCATCTTGCCTGTCTGACTTCTATACTTACTTTAACACTCCCTCTGTAGATCCTCAAATCCCTTTAAGAAATGAATATTTGGGTTTATGGCCAGGGAGATGGTTCACTGGAAAAAAAGAACACTTACTCCACAAAATTTTTTTAAAATTTATTTTATTTATATGAGTACACTGTAGGTGTTTCCAGACACACCAGAAGAGGGCATCAGATCCCATTACAGATGGTTGTATGCTACCATATCATTGCTAGGAATTGAACTCAGGACCTCTGGAAGAGCAGTCGGTGATCTTAACCACTGAGCCATCTCTACAGCACCCACTTCACAAATATTTGATCATTGGAACAGGGTGAAAAGCCAGAACAAATAACTGAAAAATGTCTGCTGACCATATATGAACCGCTGACATTCTATGATCACACTAGTCCACAATCACCGACACACACAAACACAAAAAAAAAAAAAAAAAAACCATATAATTACATTCATAATAATGAACAGAGTTAAATTAAAAATAAATTTTAAAAAAAATCTCCAAGAGAAATCATGTTTAAATCTAGTAGCCCTGCTCTATAAACTTGATCAGTTCTACTAACTTTCCTAAGCCATATTTGTTTCATGACCTGTTCTCCTTTATCATGACACTGACCTACGAATGTCACAGAAAGACTTTTTGTAAGAATCTTCATTTAGATTTATCTTATTTAATGTTCCTTACCTCCTTAATACATCACATTTGTGGATATTCTTATCTTGATATTTCACAATATATGTAAATGTCCTTGCAAGTAACTGGCTTTCTAGATTTTAAATATTAACTTGGTTTTCTGACCTTTGAGCAATAACCAGTTACTGCTATTTTAATATCATGCCTGAGACAATTTGTCTTATTTTGAGAAGTGTGACAGTAGAAAAGTTAGTTAAATTGTGGAAGAAGCTGTTCTTATCATAAAATATAATCCAGGATATATCGTTGGCACTACTTTCAGTTGTAGATTGACGTTGGCCTCTCCCTGTCATCTCATGTTATTGACAGTATCTGCCTTTTCTTGTTTGGGTCAGGTAGAGTCCCTTTGATACCCCCCAATCAGCCCGGGAAACAGGTCCAGTACTCTGAATCATGGTAAAATAACGCTGTTCCATTATTTTGTATATTTTTCAATTCCATGTAACAGTCAAATATCTATCACACATTATTGAGTTTAACTGGCTTGGAAAAACCTAGCTGCACATTTTACTACTTAGTATAGAATACACTTGGAGAATAAAATAAAGCCTAGAGCTTATTTTATTTGGATGCCTTTTCACAGGTCTAGTTAGTCTAATTAATTTTTGTGACAGTTATCACTGTCATGTATCTCTTGAATGAATCAGGTTATTCTCTGAATAAAGTCATAGCAGACAAAATTAAAAATTTAGATTTACCTTATGATACCATGAATAACGAAAATTATCTATCAAAATAATAAAAGGAACTTACAGTGATATAACAATGTTTTGTGAAAAATAAATGTGCAAGTTATTACATTCACATTTACATTTAACATTTAACTGAATTACTCTGATTCTCTATGTGGAAGACTTTGCTTTTAATTTTAAGGAGTACTTAATTTTCTTTATAAAGTGATACATAATTTTTAACCATTTATAATTTTATGATCTGTGAGAACAGTGTATTGCTCTGATGATTTAAACAGAGCTCTGGGCTTTATTTTATTCTCTCTGTGTTTTCTGTATTAAGTATGAACTTTATATTCCAATTTCCCTTGGCTTGATTAAGTTTTCTCTCATTCTCCTATATAAATACAAGTATACATGCTTCATAATGTAAAACATTCTGGAGGACATAATTGAAGTCTGAAGACCTAGTGTGTTACACTGGACCAGAAGATATGTGTTTGCGGTGCTACTGTGGTAAGCCACCCACATTTCCTACTTCTCAGCATCAGAAGCAATAACTGTTAGTGGCTCAACTCTGATTCTCAGTCAACTCATTCAGATATTGGTTTCTCCATGGGCACCTTACACTCACTGACTGCTTGATGCAAGAAAAATGTTCACTTACTTTCCATCAACAAGGGACTTCTCTGACAGGCCTGTTTAGCTTAAGAGTACTCAGTAGACTAGCAGCAACTTTGGGTCAACTGAGCCTGTTTAACTAACTGCCTTGCATCTGAGTTCTTTTCTAGCCATGCTGCTACTTCTCCTCTGTCTTGTATTTGTTGCAGAAATCAAATTGAAAGATTTCCTAAAAACACATCTTAATTCCAGGGTTCATGTCTCGGTAAACCGTGTAAAATAGTCTATGTCTTTTTAAAATAACTTTAAAAAAGTATTTGGCTTATAATTTGTCTTCTATAGCATTGTCTTACAACTCTTTAACCTAAGTAACATCAAGAATGGACCGTAGTCTTCTGTTGAAGAAGGAATCATCCATTCTCTGCAGACAGCTGAGGAAAGCGCTTGTACAGAGCCCACACTGAGTGTGTGGGGAAAAAGATCATCTGTGATATCACCAAACAGTTCAATTCTAGAACCGACCAAAAGGAAAGAGTAGTCTGTGTAATTCTATTCCCTAGTATCAAACGCACTCTCGGATGAGTGATGAGTCTATTAGTTCCCAGATTCATTAAGGTCAAAGTCAGGTTATGGAGCAGGAGGAGAATATAATAGAAAACCATGTTGCAACAGCAATACTAATGATTCATTATGTGACATTCTACCCTTTGGATGTACATGAAATAATCTAAATCCAAAGTATCATATTTCCTCCCCTAAAGTCATGGCAGAATAATATAGGAAAAAGGTTGTGCCAAGACACACCAATGGACACTTCAGAGTAATTTGTTATGCTCTTAGGTTGAGCTGAAAATGGGGAAAAAGTTTTGAAAATACAAAGATTACATATTTTCTATGTGCCTAGTTGTCACAAATCAATCTTAAAATTATATTTTTGCTTCCAGTTTATAGTCATAAAGTCTTCTAAACTGATTATGCTTTATATGAAGAAGTGGTTTCTTTTTCTTGTTAAAAGTCTTCCCTTAAACTAATAACTAATAGGTTACGATAATACCAGGAACAATTAGTTAGAAATAATAATATTAAGACTTTTCATGTAATGTTGATCGTGTGTCACATGCTCTTCTAGGTTGTTTATGTTCTTGAACTCAGGACTCCAATGTTTGACATGGAAATAGAAGTGAAGAGCTCTTAGCAGAGTTGGTTCAGTAGGACAGATAGTAAATGTCAGAGCTAGGAGCGTATGACAATTGTTCTCATTCCATTATTATTATTATTATTATTATTATTATTATTATTATTATTACTACTACTACTACTATTACTACTACTATTGGGACCAATTTTGTGCTTACAATTAAAATATGGGAAATTAAGTTATAAAGTATAAAATCTATGAGTACAAAATATTCTAAACTAAGAGCTAAAGAAGGTTAAAATATACTGTTTATGTTTTAGACAAACAGGGTATAAAGTAGGGTCATCATTTTGATTTTAATATTAAAAACCCAATAGGAAAATTTAAATAAGGAAAGCAAACAGAAAAAAAATAGTGTAAAATTATAAACGCATTCTACACACAGCATTTAGAAAAATATAAGTCTTTTGATGTCCTAGAATAAAGGGTCCTACTGAGAAACAGTATGAGAAGTCAGGTGGTAACATCAATCAGTTTTTAAAAAGCTTTCCATCACACATAGCCTGATCTAACCTTATGAAAAAATTCCTAGGATTTCTCAAAAGCTCTGGTTGTGAAGTTGTCAAGTTTATATGCCTGTAAAAATTTTAGTCAGGAATAGAAACTTTAGGAATAGTAGTAGTAGCTATAGAAGTTACACCATTCAAGTAATTACTTGTTAAAATGATGGTGTACTACATTTTTCTCTACCTAAAGTCAGAGGAGAAAAGTGACCCTTATTTTCTAAGAACGATTGAATATAGGTAGCATTCATTGGAAACCTGAGATTGATTGAGAGAGCCAAAAAAAGGACAGAGAAAAACTCAAGAGATTATTAGCCACAACCTGAGAAGACATGAAAACATGGGAGAACATAATTAAAAGGTGTAAATTCCAAATCTGAAAAAGGAACCACAGGCAATGGCAGACCCACCAAAGTAGAATCAAAAAGAACCCCATGTAAGAGTCCTGTATCTTGGTGTTTGATCACTGAGATGACCACAGCTGTTTCAGGGCAGTCAGAGTAGAAGCAGAGTCTTTAAAGGGATGTCCATGAATATGACTGGAGTAGAAGCAGGGCTGTTTTGTGTTTTCTAGAACTGCTCAAGATCTGAAAATCAATGTATGCTTACTGCTTCTGCGAGGTTATTCAAGCAAGAGATCGTGATCTATCTGAAGTTATGCTACTGAATATATAAAGAAGAGTCTTTATTCACCTGACTTATGACCTGATAGCTTTTAATACTCATCTTAACTGGAAGTCAGTTGCAAAGAAGTCTGGCTGGCGTTACCTGGATTTGCAGAACCTCAATCAGGATGAAAGGATGTCACAGGATGAGAACATAGGCTGAATGCAAATTAGCATGTATGAGTACACAGTAAAGAATGACAGGCAGAAAGTTGGGTTTACCTGTGCTCCACAGAGAATGCACAGGACAACAGTGATCACAGTCAACAGGTGAAAGAAAGGGAGTATCTACTTCCAATGTTTGGGAGTTCTTATACTATCAAACAGGTGTGTTTGTTCTAGTTTACCCTCATTAAATAAATACACATACACACAGTAAGTATATACATGAGAGAGAGGGGGAGAGCAAGAGCGAGCGAGAGCGAGAGAGAGAGAGAGAGAGAGAGAGAGAGAGAGAGAGAGA
>NC_034592.1:67296777-67306854 GCF_900095145.1 Mus pahari | reverse complement strand
GAGGGAGGGAGGGAGGGAGGGAGGGAGGGAGGGAGGGCAACCTATATACTATTTACAAATGAAGATATAATCGGATAAAATTATAATTCTAAGATATGACATTTCAAATGACTTTGTGACTGATAACTGATTTTTAAAATTTCTTACTCAAGAGTTGGCCAACCATATCTCATGATGACCCGAAATAGGTCATGGGACCTATGCCACTCAGGAGACTTCAGAGTTATACATGAAACTTGTATCAGGAGTAGAAATCACACTATCAAGAGTAAATAAGAAAAAACTGTTATACAGGTGGAATCTTATCACATCGCTTTTGAATATATCACTAAACTGAAAAGGAAAAAAAATACATCATGTCAGTGATCAAGCACCATTATTACACTATTACATGAGGTTCTTTTATGATAAGTTTATATATAAATGTGTGTGTTCATTTCTTCTTACTCATCCCACATATTTGGGCATTGTTGAAATGAGCACTGCTTCCTGTTTTGAAATGAGATTGTGAGACTCTTCATGGACTGTCTTAAGACATTGCTACTATTGAATAAAGTTAGGGAAAACTCATACATTTCTGATTCAACAGCATTAGACATAACCGGTTCCTGTCAATATATTAGTTAACACTGAGATTATTCATTAAGTTTTTTAAAGTGATACCTTTAATAACCTTAGACTATAGACAAGGTATTCAGATGTTTAGCACTCAGATCATTGGCTGTTTGGCAGTGAGCTCAAGTTAACACTGCATGACCTTAGTTCTAAAAATAGCATAAGACAGAAAGCAGGAGCTTTATAGTGGTGCATCTGCATTTCACCACAGCCCTGTGACGCTTTCCTAATACTTCCAAGCACAGGAATTCCTTTGTATGATCTGGAGGAAGCACTCGAGTTTTCTCTCTTTTGCTTTTAATCTGCATTTAATTTGCATTGTGTAAAAAAAGTTATCATTTGTGTTTTGAAAAATCTTACAGATTTGTTGAGGATCTTTGGTGTGCTAGTCTTTACTTCACTTTAAATAAGTAATTGTATCTATGTAGATTTATTTACACACATCCGTAGGTGGGGAGGGAATGACAGATATAAATGTTCTTTATATTTATTGAATCTTTATTCTGCTCTCTAATCTCGTTGGATGATCATCATTATTGCTCTGCCCTCCAGCTATTTTCAATTCATATGTGATTATATGTGATACCTACATATGTGTATCATTACATAGAATTATTGTAGCCTATCTTTTTATTTCTTTCCATTCTCATGAAATCCTTATCAAAAGTACTCAAAATCACTTTTTAAGGTTCATCAGACCCCCATCTACCTCAGAGCCCCCTCTGTGTATAGTCTCCAATTTTAATTATCCAATTGTTAATATCTTAGGGATCATAATTTAAATTCATGTATGTAAATATCATGAAGCAGAATTGCAGCAATGCACTGTAGTTCTATCTTTAATATTTTAAAGATTCTCAATACCCTTTCCTATGATGATTGCAAAATTTTGTATGCACTGCCCAAGATTTCATTTATATTCATCATAAACAATGCTTATTATTTTACATTATTTTACTACTGTTCATCATGAATGGATATATAGCTTTGAGTTACCTCTCCTTGATTATCTGTGTTCTTAAGCGACCTTTTACATACCTTTTGGTTTTCCTATATCTTCTTTGGGAGTCATTCTATTCAGATTTCTCATTAATTTGAAATTGAGTTATTAGTTGGTTTTAAGCCACCAAGATGCAAGAGTTCCTTATGTATCCTGAAAATTCATTACAAATCTGATGTGAAGTGTGAAGAATTTTCCCTCATTCAGTGGGTTTTTTTCTTCATTCTAATGATTGTTTCTCTTGCTGAATAAACATATTTAAAAAGAGGAAAGATTTTTAAAAAAAGAAAACCTTACAATATGGTAGCACTTAGGTGAACCTTTGCGTACTCTGTTAAGTGACACGAGCCAGTCACACAGTATCCTCCTTCTAAGAATTATGGAAGATAGTGACCTCTTAGTCACCCATATATCTGAGAAAATGGTAGAAGGAGGGAGAAATCGTGAACATAGGTCAAGAAATATGACCTCTCATACAGGCTCTATTTACCAAAATCTGTGACATAATATTTTTGTGTGGTTAGTAATGAGGCATCATATGTATTAAGATTTTTAAATTTAGATTTATTTTGTTGTGTACAGGAGCAATTTCCTACATATATGTATGTGCACATGTGTGCATTTTGTGGACAACAAAATGTCTTATATTACTACAATTAATTTTATTGATTATATCCCAATGATGACATACAGTTATTATTTAGTGATATTTGAAAAGTAATTAAAACTGAATTTACTTTTGCTAAAATCACAAATATGTAGAGTTAGAAACACAGTATTTCATTACAAATTGTGCAAACATGAATAATGGTGATATTTTATGATACCACCATGGAGTCCAGAGGAGAGTGTTGGATTCCCTTTTACTGAAGCAACAGAGCTTATGGCCTCATGTAGGTGCTGAGAATTGAGTACTAGGTCATCTGGAAGAGCAGCCAGTGCTATTAACTGATAAGCCATGTCTCCAGTCTACGTCTATTTGAAACCTTTAATTTATACAGGAAAAATAATGCATATTTATTTTAAATTTGCTTTTGAGAGACTAATAGTGAATTTGATCTTCATTTGCAAATATACATTGTTGATTTTTTTTCTGCAAGAGATAATATATCCTTGTAGAGTAATAGGGTAGATTGGAGATGAAAGATATAAAGCAAGAAGGGAGTAAACATGAAGAAAATATTCTTGGAGTTGAGTCTCAATGAATGTTTCCATTACATAATAATATTATAATATTATCATAAACTATTAGCATTATTATTATTCTTTGCAAAATTTGTAATGAAATATTGTGTTTCTAATTCTACATACTTGTGAATTTAGGAAAAGTAAGTTCAGTTTTAATTACTTTTCAAATATCACTAAATAATAACTGTATGTCATCATTGGGATATAATCAATAAAATTAATTGTAGTAAAATAAGACATTTTGTTGTCAACAGTTTCATCTTTATGATGGTATCTGATTTAAAGCTTCCAAACCATTACTAAATAATTTTAATATTTTACAGATGAACACATATTACATGTACTCAAAGCAAAGTATGTTTGTACACATATGTATATGCCAACAATAACCTCACATTATAATATATGCATCCACTTTATAAATGAGACAACTGAGGCACACTACAATTATCATTCAGGATTCATATGACAGAGATAATTAGCAGAATATCAGGGATTTTCACTTGGATATCTAACTCCTAAGTTCATTGTCCTAACAGTTTTACCAGACTTGCCAGAATAGAATACACACAAACCACATTGTAAGTGCAGAAAATAAGTCTCAGAGAGCTCAATTAATTACCAAGCATGACCTGGCTAGCAGTAGCACAGCTGCCTTAATCATGGCATTGCAACCCTGACTGATGAGAATAGTTACAGTCAATTAGTCATTGCCCAGTCCATCTTGTGTTCCATAATGATCTCATTTAGCCAAACACTATGCTGATAACTCTTCCCATAAGTAAACTAGGAGTTACTTCAGGTAAACATCCTAGTAGCATAGTTAATCCCACAAAGACCAAGACTTCAGATGATGTGCTTATTGAAGACACTATAAATTAGTTTTCGTCTTTGCTATCACTGCTGCATGGAAGCATTTCTTGTAAGTTACAAAATCACTTTCCTTGAGGCAGTGGTTCCTAAATGCTCCCTTTTCTTAAGAAGCCTGCCGTGAAATGGCAACACAAGCAATGTTGCAATTATTGTATTTTATCTACCTACATTTTATTCATAGGCTGTGTCTGCTTAAAAATAAATACACACTAAGGGTATTTCATGTCAGATACTAATACTGAGAAACATTACATTAAAACATTATCAACAAGCGTGTCTAAAAATTTAATTTCAATTCATTTTTGTAATGAAACTGCTATTTTTTAAAAGAAATATGTGCCAGACAACTTAATGTTCTACATATTCTTTCTGTAACTAATTTTCTTAACATAAGCCTTTAGTCTTCATATTTTAAATCATGATTTTACAAATACAGAACTTTTTTAATCTACATAGTTCTCAAATCATTACCCAGTATCTGTCACATGTATTCCTTTAAACAGGCACATTTTACTATTTGCTTTTGTGTGTGCTGTGAATTGAGTGTGAAATGTATTCCATAGGCTTGAAAATTTGGCTGCCTATTGGTGGGGTTGTTTCAGAACGTTGTAGAGCCTTTAAGAGGTGAAACTTTGTTGATGGAAGTTTATCACTGGGATGGAACCTTGATTTGATAGCCCTATACCTTGTTCCTCTTCTGCTTCCTGCAGTGTGACTATCCAGCTCTTCCAGTCTTGCCCACTATAATAGACCGTATTCCTTCATACATTGTAAGAGCACCACCCAGCCATTCAACTCCTTAATTATTTGGACATGGTAACTGCTACAATGTGTACAACACTACATAAAATTGTAATGTAGGAATGATATGCGTAGATTTTAAACTGCCTCCAAAAGGTGGGCAAAGGGATTCAGCAGAAGGAAAGGAATTCTGAGTGAGTAAGAAGTTTGTTGGAATACAGATTACTTAGAAGATATGCTAATAATTGCATGGTAGCAGAACCTAAAAATTGCCTCTGCCTACTGTGAATCTTCTTGTTTCTACCATGTTAACTACTAAAAGAAGAATGCTCTTACTACTGTACTAACATTTTCTATCGAATTTTTTAAAGGTAGTAGGGTAAAAATTATTAGGTTTGTGAACCAACTATATCAAACAAAAGTAGGCATTTCAGACTCCAGGACTAAACGTAGAATTGTTCAACCTGAGTCAATCTGTACTCTCCCTCCTAGATAAATAATGTTGATATACCAGCACAAATCCAGGATTGGGTTATTTCACTCAGACACAGGAGAGTTGTACTACCGCACTTACACTACCTTGTGGGGGTCCTTACCCTCAGCAATAATATGTTCATTTGTCAGTGGGGCATATTGCAGTCTGCAGATGTGAATCAGAGCAAAGCCAAAAGCCCCTACGTGGGAAGACAGCCTTGACTCAGCACAGTGCACCAATTAAGCCAGCTCTCTGGCTACACAGTCATATGCTGTCTAATCAGCCAACTGTACTGAAGGGAACATGGAAGCTGAGGAAGAAAAATCTGAGAATTCATATCAGAGAAATGCTAATCTGTTGTCCTAGACATAGAAAATGTAGACATGGAAAATATAATATTAAAAATGAAACCATCTCAATCACATTATAGGTGTCCTGAGTGAGCCACCAAGCCATTAGTATGTTTTACATCAGTTTATGATCACACCAATCCTCTTAAGCTATTAACTGTTGGGAAATGAAATTCTTAAATGGATACTCATTCATTGAGACAATGTTATTCCTGGTTATCTACTATAATGTGTGTGATTACTGGATTCTTCTGTGACTTTGAGAGTGATGCTATAATGCATAACTTCATGGTTCCTTTATTTTAATTTAAATGTATAAAAGTTTTGTACATAAATATTACATTAATGTTGTTTCTACCCTTCCTTATCCCCTCTAACTCCTGTTATATAACTCCTGATATATTAAGGTAAGACTGTTTGGAGAAACAAAAAAGTCTGTTTGTAAAGAAATTAAAAGTATACAAAAATAGACTACTTAGCAGGATTCTAAATCTATTCATGTATTTTTTTTTTAACTTTAAGTTTTATTCCTGCTCTAGAAACAAATCTTCTAATTTCTCAATGAGAATAATAGTGCTGAGATGGTGGACCTCTTCTTCGGGCCACATCCACAGTCACTTCATCTTTCTTTTATTTAATTTTTTATTATTATTTTCTTTATTTACATTTCAAATGCTATCCCGGAAGTTCCCAATATCCCCCCTGCCCCTGCTCCCCTACCCACCCACTCCCATTACTTGGCCCAGGCCTTCCCTTGTGCTGGGTCATATAAAGTTTGCAAGACCAAGGGGCCTCTATTCCCAGTGATGGCCGATTAGGCCATCTTCTGCTACATATGCAGCTAGAGACACGAGCTCAGGGGGTACTGGTTAGTTCATATTNTTGTTCCACCTANAGGGTTNCAGNCCNCTTCAGNTCNTTGGGTACTTTCTNTAGCTCCTCCATTGGGGACCCTGTGTTCCATCCAATAGCTGGCTGTGAGCNTCCACTTCNGTGTTTGCCAGGCACTGGCATAGCCTCACAAGAGGCCGCAATATCAGGGTCCCTTCANCAGAATCTTGCTGGCATGAGCATTAGTATCTGGGTTTGGTCACTTCATCTTTCTAATAGACCCATACTTTATAATATTATTATCATCACTTTACTGACATAAATGCTGACCAAAAAAAAAAAAAAAAAAAAAAAACCCTGGTTATCTTGTACACACCTAACATCTACTTTCTTGGTGAAGTTGAGATTTATTCCAGAGAGTTTTACCTGTGTCGATACTTTTGTACATATGCTAAGGTTTATTGTGGAAAAAAAATGTGTATATACTAAGTCTAAAATATTTTCTGGCTTGAGTTTACTCTTTTACAACCTGGTCAGATGCCCTTCCCTCTTTACCTAAATGACTCAGCACACACTTTCTTAACGCTGCGACTGCATACGGTGTCATCAGTGTCTATGTAAATCTTCCAACTATCTTTGATGCATGAAGACTAGAAATAAATCTTTCATTTCTTTGCAAGTAACATAAGGACTGATGCAGAGAAAGAAACATTTATATTGAATTAATAAGCAGATTATTCATCTTCAACTTCAATGGCTAATATAACTACACTGACTTTAATTTTATTTCATGAATGGAGAACTTCAAGATTTATTTTAGAAGTGTAATTATATACTTGGTTTTAGCTGTGAAAAGCATAAAATTCTGAGTAAAGTTGGATAATTTTGACTTCTTGATTTAGAATTCTAAAATTAAGGGTCCAGTGTTGTCTTAGTCAGGGTTTCTATTCCTGCACAACCATCATGACCAAGAAACAAGTTGGGGAGGAAAGGGTTTATTAGACTTACATTTCCATATGGCTGTTGATCACCAAAGGATGTCAGGACTGGAACTCAAACAGGTCAGAAAGCAGGAGCTGATGCAGAAGTCATGGAGGGATGTTCTTTACTGGCTTGACTCACCTGGCTTGCTCAGCCTGCTCTCTTATAGAACCCAAGACTACCAGCCCAGAGATGGTACCACCCACAAGGGCCTCTCCCCCTTGATCACTAGTTGAGAAAATGCTCCACAGCTGGATCTCATGAGGGCATTTCCTCAACTAAAGCTCCTTTCTCTGTGATAACTCCAGCTGTGTCAAGTTGACACAAAACTAGCCAGTACAAGTGTTAAAACTGGAACATGAACAAGCAGTTAGATACAAGATTTAAGTTGGAAGGTACTAAAAAAAGAATAGTAACAAAATTCCTGCTACTCTATTTTTACAAACATATTGGTGTGTAATAACTAATAATATTGTAAGACCACAAAATACATCACAATTTGAATATGAAATGTCTGATATGGTCTCATGGGCCAAAAACTGATTTGTTTGAACAATGCCTGCTGGTAGCAGTTTGTGACGAGGTAGAAACTTGAAGTTGTGGACTACCTGGAGGAAGTGAAACATTAGGGCTTAACTTTGAAGATTATAATAAATCCTGCTTTCTCTCCCTACATCATATCCTTTGTGAGTTGAACTCTTCCTGCATCCATGCTACTGTGTGACTAAGCAACTATGAACTGAAATACATGAAACCATGAATCAAACCGAATTTCTCCTTCATGTTTCTGGCAGATAATTTGTTAAAACTTACACAGTAATACATACAATACATACAGTTGAAACAGTGTGCTACAAGTGTATATGTCTATTATGCTGGCTAGTTTTATGTCAATTTGACACAAGCGAGAATGCATTTGGGAAGAGGGTCTCTTAGTTGACTCTCTTAGGGCCTATTAAATGTCTGGATAAGATTGGCCTACAAGCAAGTCTGTTTTCCATTTTCACAATTAGTAACTGATGTAAGTGTGCCCAACCCTTTGTGGTTAGTATCATTCCTGGAGTGGTGTTTTGGGGTGTAGTAAGAAAGCAGGCAGAGAGAGAAATGAGGAAGCCAGCTAGAAGAAGCACTTGTTCATAGACTGTAGCTCGTGCCTGCAGGATCCTCCCTGAGTTTCTGACAACAGAAAAGTCCTCATTGTCACGTACTGGACACCAAAATGTCCCAAAAGGAAGTATCCTAAGGCAGCTTTTACTCATCAAAATTGATTCACTCACTACTCTGGGGCTAGATATCAAGATCATTGATCTTATCTGCTCATCGATGACACTTAGGCATCTGTGGTCATTGAGAAGCTTGAATTGTGCTGGAGAGTGTAGGGGTCATCCACATTTCTGGGACACTGTAATGTGATTCAAAGGGTGAACCCTGTTAATAAATAGCTTATTTTCATTTAGTGTGTCAAACCAACCTTCTTTGTCAACTATCTATATATGCAAGCATTTGTCAGATATTCCACAATCCTGCATTTCATGGCATCTCTTTGATCAAATCAAGATATGATTCCTAGTGAAGATTTAGGAGTGGACTTTCATGCTACCATTTTAAGGGAGGAATTAGAAAGCCTTTATGAAACAGACTTGAGATAAAAACACATTTACATCTTAACTGAGAGACCCTGGGCACCCCTTTCAAGACTTTATTTCCATATTGTTTCAAAGTAGACAAAACTACTTTAAGTGTAGAAGTCTGGAAAGGGAAGGCAAGTAAATGGCCCTCTGTGTTATAGACTGAACCCAAAACCTCTTCTTCCCTGGGATTCCCTGTTTTTTATTCTATGCTAATATAATTCTTAGAGGTTGCTTTGAGTTTCCTGTAAATGTAAGTAGATTCTATCCTTTTGGAAATGCCACATCCATAACATTTTTTTTTTAGGTTAGCCTCTCCCTTTTTTGAGGCACTAGTAAAATAACCATAATATCTTATGATTCCTTAAAACCCAATGTTTAACTGAAAATCTTACGCACTATCTTTAACATTTTAGATTTCTTAACGTGTTCTTTCTGCTAAACTCTTAATATTACTTTACTTTTTTTTTTAACTTCAAATGTCTTTTGTCATACGAAGGAACTAGAGATGTGAAACTTTTTCCAATTTTTAAGTTCTTAAATTCTGTCTGAAATGTGATTATTTTATTCTTTGGCTCATTTCTCCTTTGCCATACCCCATAAAGCTACTGAAAGAAACCAATTGAGGATTTGAAAAATGCTTCCGGAAAATCTTCTTACCTAAATCCCTTGCATTCACTTTGTACAATTCTTGTGTTCTAAGTTACCAAGTGTGAGGTTTTTACCAACTCTTGCATGTCACCATGTGGCTTACTTTCTCCTGACATCAATAATGACGTCCTCAATTGTTAATTGAATCAAATAAGGAAATGCATTATACTGCTGACCTCTAGCTACTACCTGGTGCTACTATTAATAGCAGATGTTTTAGATATTTTGTTATAAAAATATCTACATGAATTTTTGTTTTTGTTATTACTACACACAAAACCATCCCCAAATGCAGTGACTAAAAATAAATCATTTAAATTTTTTTTAGAGACTGCAGAAGCAACACAGCTTCTGAGACAGACCGCGTTTTGGTCATATTATGTCCAGGGTCCCTCAGAGTCTAGTCTGTGCGGGTGAGTGTGCAAACTGCAGAGACTACACATCTTCTGCAACAGGCCCTGTTTCAGGCCTACAGCTACAGCCAGGAGGCAGATCTGATCCCCAGACCTCTGTGCACCTTACCTGTAAGAGGAGAGCTTGCCTGCACAGAGTATTCTGACCACTGAGACTCAGGAGAGAGCTGGACTCCCAGGACTGCTGACAGAGGCTAACAGAATCACAGGAGGAACAAGCTCCAACAAGAGACAACTATAACAACTAACTCCAGAGATTACCAGATGGCGAAAGGCAAACATAAGAATCTTACTAATAGAAACAAGACCACTCACCATCATCAGAACCCAG
>NC_034592.1:67294914-67296147 GCF_900095145.1 Mus pahari | reverse complement strand
GCTCCAAATACAAGAGCAGCCAAATTCATTAAGGAAACTTTAGTAAAGCTCAAAGCACACATTGCACTTCACACAATAATAGTGGGAGATTTCAACACCCCACTCTCACCAATGGACAGATCCTGGAAACAGAAACTAAACAGAGAGACACATGGACACTAACAGAAGTTAGGAAACAAATGGAGTTAATAGATATCTACAGAACTTTTTATCCTAAAAGAAAAGGATATACCTTCTTCTCAGCATCACACGGCACCTCCTCCAAAATTGACCATATAATTGGTCACAAAAGAGGTCTTCACAGATACAAAAATATTGAAATTATCCCATGCATCCTATCAGGTCACCATGGACTTAGGCTGATCTTCAATAACAGCATAAATAATAAAAAGCCAACATTCACATGGAAACTCAACAACACTCTACTCAATGATTCCTTGGTCAAGGATGAAATAAAAAAAATTAAAGATTTTTTAGAGTTTTATGAAAATGAAGCTACGACATATTCAGACTTATGGAACACAATGAAGGCAGTCCTAAGAGGAAAATTTATAACCCTGAGTACCTCCAAAAAGAAACTAGAGAGAGTATATACTAGCAGCCTGACAGCACACCTAGAAGCCCTAGAATTAAAGGAAGNAAATTCACCCAAGAGGAGTAGATGGCAGGAAATAATCAAACTCTGGGCTGAAATCAACCAAGTGGAAACAAAAAGAAATATTCAAAGAATCAAACAAACCAGGAGCTGGTTCTTTGAGAAAATCAACAAGATAGATAAACCCTTAGCCATACTAACTAGAGGTCACAGGGGCAGCATCCTAATTAACAAAATCAGAAATGAAAAGGGAGCCATAACAACAGATAGGGAGGAAATCCAAAACTTCATCAAATCCTACTAAAAATGGCTATACTCAACAAAACAGGAAAACCTGTATGAAATGGACAACTTCCTAGACAGATACCAGGTATCAAAATTAAATCAGGATGAGATTAAATCTGTTAATTAGATCTAAACAGTCCTATTTCCACTAAAGAAATAGAAGCAGTTATCAATAGTGCAGAGTTCTATCAGACTTTCAAAGAAGATCTAATTCCAACTCTCCTCAAACTATAACACAAAATAGAAACGGAAGGTACTCTACCCAATTCTACCCAATGAAGTCACAATTACACTGATACCTAAACCACACAAAGATCCAACAAAGAAAGAGAACTTCAGACCAATTTCCCTTA
>NC_034592.1:67282471-67292003 GCF_900095145.1 Mus pahari | reverse complement strand
TGCAAAACACAAGAAAACCAAGAAGAAGGAAGACCAATGTGAGGATACTTCATTCTTCCTTAGAGTAAGAGAACAAAATATCCATGAAAGGAGTTACAGAGACAAAGTTTGGAGCTAAGACAAAAGGATGGACAATCCAGAGACTACCCCACCCAGAGATACATCCCATCATCAGCCACCAAACCCAGACACTATTGCACATGCCAGCAAGATTTTGCTGAAGGGACCCTGATATAGTGGCTTCTTGTGAGGCTATGCCAGTGCCTGGCAAACATAGAAGTGGATGCTCACAGTCAGCTATTGGATGGAACAATGGAGGAGATAGAGAATGTACCCAAGGAGCTGAACTTTCTGCAACCTATAGGTGGAACAACAATATGAACTAACCCGTACCCCCAGAGCTCCTGTCTCTAGCTGCATATGTAGCAGAAGATGGTGTACTCAGCCATCGTTGGGAAGAGAGGCCCCTTTGTTTTGCAAACTTTATATGCCCCAGTACAGGGCAATGCCAGGGCTAAGAAGTGGGAATGGGTGAGTAGGGGAGCAGGGGTGGATGAAGGGTATAGGGAACTCTCGGAATAGCATTTGAAATGCAAATAAAGAAAATATCTAATAAAAAATCTTTTATAATTTATATATCATAAAATTTTCCCATGGCCTAACTTACATATGTCTTATGGAACTTGCCTAGGATCATCAGCACAGACAAACTTACCTGGTACATTCATCATGATTAAGAGTGTTAAAATAGCTTTGAAGATAAGTTTTTCAGCCTTCTTGAAATTGAAAAACTTGGATGTTTTATCTATGTACTGCTCCCGTGCTACTTTTATCCCAAGGAGTTGCAAGTAGAAGCCTAATGGACTATTATTTTCTAAGTTTTACTTTGCTTTGTCTACTGTTAAATAACCAAGCCTCCAGTCTGCATGGATGCAGAATGAAATGTTAGTTATATAAGCTATGACAAAAGCCTGTGGCAGCTATTAGGTATATCGAGTAGATATTCCTAAGATAGGATACACTTACACCATTTAGCACTTAAGGAAAAAAGAACCTGAATATAGATTATATGAACCAGATCCTAAGACAAAACACATATGGTTTCCTAAGAAATGTATTTCTAATATTCAAGAAAGTTATAAGCCATATGATATTTTCAGTACTAAAGCTCAAATATTTTTACTTCTAGAGTAAAAAGAAAAGATGGTATCTATGCCAGGTCACATTCTAATAATAAAATAATATTTAAATCTAGCAAAACATAAAACATACTTCAAAATATTACACATGATCATATATTTTATGCTACATATTTTTCTGATGGGCAGAATAATATATGCTAAAAATCACTATACCCCAATGTATGGGGCCCAGAAATATATTTTCTTACATTTTTCAGTGCCTATAGTTGTAGACCCAATCTAATATACAATTTCCTTGGAAATAAAGATACAGTCAGATAATGAAATATTATTATAACTACAAATGTAACCTCACAAAACTAAAAACATCTGTACAGAAAAAGAAACAACTTATTGAGAATGTGGAAACCCAGAGAGTTCGAAAGAACTTTTGCCAGCTTAATATTTCTCACAGCAAATTGATGTCCAATATATATAAAGAACTTAAAAATCAAACTCAAGAAAACAAATAACTTAATTAAAAGTTGGCTGTGGGGCTGAAGAAATGACTTCTCAGTGAGGAGATTGTATCCCTCTTGCAGAGGACCTGAATTTGTCTTCCTAGCACCCACATGACTGCTCATATCATCTCTAAATCCAGTTATAGGGCATCTAATGCCCTCTTCTGGCCTTTGAGGGAATCAGACTCACATAGTACACACACACACACACACACACACACACACACACACACACACACACCTCCTATGTAAAATAATAGACCTTTAAAAGAGTCTATAGAGCTAAACAGAGTTTTTAGAAGGAGTAATATAGATACAAAATACCTCAAAAATATCAACATTCTTAGCAACTAGGGAAAGGCATATTAAACATACTTTAAGAACCTTCCCTGTGACCAAGCAGAATAACTCTTTGGTGCATGCCAAAAGTGCTTGACATTATACTCCACGGGCATATGCTTAGCTGTGCTCACTTCTATTCTTCACAAAAGCTAAGAAATGGAAACAACCTAAATGTCCTTTAACTGACAAATGGATATTGAAAATATGGCATATATACACAATGGAATACTATGTAGCTAAAAATGAAATGAACTCCTACCAATGGGGGATATGAAGACTGAAGTGGTGACCGCCTGTAGCCAACTGGGACTTCCAGTGGAGGAAGGGGTCCATCAACACACCCACAGAACCTTCAACCCAAAATTTGTCTTGGCTACAAAATGCACGGATGAAGAAGAGATTGAAGAATGGCCACCCAATGACTGGCCTAACTCGAAACACATCTCATATAAGATAGTCAAACCCTGACACTATAATGATACTTTGCTTTGCTTGCAGATGTGGGGAGCCTAGCATAACTGTCTCCTGAAAGACTGTCTCTCTCTTTCATCCCACAGCAGATGGAAACAGATGCAGAGACCCACAGCTAAACATCAAGTGGTGATCTTGGAGTCTAGCGCAAGAGTGGAGAATAGAATTGAGCTGCTGGATGGGTCAAAGACACAAGAAGAGCTACAGGGTTAACTAACCAGGGCCCATAGCACCTCAGAGAGACTGAACCACCAACCAAAGAGCATACAGGGCTGGACTTAGGACTCCTACACACATACAGCAGATGTGCAGCTTGGTCTTCATGTAAGTCCCCTAACAACTGGAGCAGAGGATGTGTCTGACTCAGTTGCCTGCCATTGGATCCCCTTCCCCTAAATGGACTACCTAATTGGGCCTCAGTTAGAGTGGATGCACTTAGGCCTATGGCAACTGAATGTCCCAGGGTGGAGTGGCACCTAAGGGGGGCTTCCCCATCTCTGAGGAAAGAGGGAGCAGGAAATAGGGGATGAAGCCTGAGATCTGGATGTAAAGTGAATAAACAAATTATAAATACAATTTACAAATAAACTAATTGAAGTTAGAAAGTGCTGTGTTGAGTGAGGTAACCCAGACCCAGAATAAAAACACTGCATGTTTTCTTATGGCACTCCAAATTGTTAGATATCTGTTAAGGAATGATATTTTTATTATTTTAATTTATGACATATCTATGATAATGATACTTAGCCTGATAATTTGATATAGAAATAGCAGTTATAATGTGGTCACTATTTGACTGATACACACACACACACACACACACACACACACACACACACACACACACATGTATATTTGTATATACATATACACACACATACACACACACACACACACACACACACACACATATAAAATATGCTTTCACCTGAAATACAGCTGTACCTTCTTGATGTGTGATTAGAGATTGCTATAAAATAATTGGTAGAAACATAATACTATAGAGGATGGGGGCTGAAAGAGGTTTGGTAAGAGAAAATTAATTCTACATCTTTATATACGAGGTCAACTTTTGCTTAAAATTATGATAACTTGAGAACGGCTAGACATAAGAATACAAAATTTTCAGTAATTGGAGCTCAAGAAATAACTCAGTTATAAAGAACATGTACTGTTTTTGCACAGGAAACTAATTCAGTTTCCAGTTATCAATCACATCAGGGAGCTCACAACCACTGTAACTCAGCTCCAGGGGATTTAAATGGGAGTCGTGTTCATGTTGTGTAGCTGACTTTTATAACTACCCATGATATAGTCTTTAATTTTTTTTTTGTAAAATTACCTTTTTGATAGAATCATTTCATCAAAAATATATTCTGATGGGACTTCTACCAGTGGGAGTTAGGGTATCTCTGACTCTTCACACTTGATCTTGGCCAAAAGGCCGAGAAGCAGTGTCTCTGACTCCTTTGCCTGCTTCTGCGACTTTTTCTCCCTGCTGGTTGCCTCATCCAACCTTGCTATGAAGGTTTATGCGTAGTCTGGTTGCACCTTGTTATGCCGTGTTCAATGGGCATTCCCCGGGAGGCTTGCTCTTTTCTGAAAGGAAAGAGGGGAGGTTGGGGGCCTGAACTGGAAAGAGTGGAGGTAGGAGAAACTGAGGTAGGGATGTAATGCATGGGACAAGCAAAAACAAACAAACAAACAAACAAAACAAAACAAAAAGTGTAATGTAAGGGCAAGGAAGCATTGAGGACATATTAGCCAAGGTGCATATTATAGTTATATAGAAGCAAGACACTCTGGTATACTGCATTGCACAGAATGGTAACTGTATAACAATAATGAGATGTCTGTCGAATTCTAGAAAAGACGATATTGAATGCTTCATATAAAAATGACAACTTTTAATAACTTTGGATATCTTTAACCTTTTGAATGTATATATGTAGTAAATGTAACATGGTATCTTGTTAATGTTTGTATTTGTATGATTTATGTTTGAGTAAGATTAGGGAGATAAAAACAAAATTCATTAGAAACAGACAAAATTTCTGATTACAATATTTCAATAGTACTTACATTTATTTACCTGAGGATAACAAACATAACAAACAAAAGTTTTTGTACAAACAATAAAATTGCAAAATAAGGCAGTAGACAGAAAAAATATACAAATAATTATAAATTGTCAGGAAATACTTTTATCGTCTTTTCTATTCTTTCGTTTGTTGCAAGGGATCTATTTTTCTCTGAGATTTTTTTTTTTTAGTACACTTTAAAGTATTTCTTTAGTAATTTTTAAAGTGTGTGTGTGGAGGTGAATAATTCTGTTACCTTCTCATTTTTATAAGGAAAAATGTATTTTAAAGACACTTGATATGCATAAAATTCTAGGGAAGTTAATTATGTTTATTATTTTTCAAAGACGTGTTCTATTTCCTTCCAGTTGTCAATATCTCTGACATTTTTATTATTATTTTTATTGCTCCGGATGTCACTTTGCCTATGTGTTCTTTCTGCTTTAACAGTGTTCCCGCTAGCTTTGGCTTATGTCAATAGTATACAAATTAAGGGCTTATGTCAATAGTATACAAATTAAGAGTTTTCATGTTTTTCTCCTAAAGTTTTTGAATTGCTTGCCCCACAAATACTTTATCTTTTCAAGGAATTTTAAAAAGTCTTATCTTAATATTTACAAATTCAATTTGAACTTCCATTTGGGTGTTTCTTGTTACCTTTAACGCCTACATTATAATTGTGCTGTTTGTCAAATGTTCTTAATTTCTTGGTGATGTCCATAGCATCACTGTGTGCCTATGGTCCCCCCTTCCACCTTGCTCCCTGTATTTTAAACCCTAACTCTGAATACCTTGTAGCAGATTTTCAGTTCCACCATCTGTTTTGAGTCTTAGTTAGAAAAACCATTTACTTGTTTAAATTACTGAACTTGTATTTATTCTGCCCTATTTTGCTTCTAATTTATTCAACAGGTTTGAAATAATTGTTTCATCTAATTGCTAACTATAGCATCTGGATCCCTTCTAAATAAGCTTCTATCAACTATTTCTCCTCTAGTTATAAATCAGATGTCAGATATTCCTCCAATTTTATTTTCAAAAAGTTGGAATAGAAGATTTTATTTTTTAAGAAAGGGAAAGTTGGGTAAATACTATTTTTCTTGAGGGCACCAATTCCTTTTCTTTGTTGAACAGATTCTAAGGGATGTTGATCCTTCTCTTTTAGTTGGGGATTCTGCTGGATTGGTACTACCCTGCAATTAAATAAGCTGAAGTTTGTGCTGAGCCCTCTGGGAAACATCCTCTAGTATGTGTTTTACAGAAATCTCCTTGAAGCAGAATTTTTGTATCTAGATATGGAAATACAATAGAGATCACCAATTGTTTAGCAACCCATACCAACTTTATAACAAGTACCACTATATTACAAAAAGAGAGAGAATAAAGGCCCTTGAGGCACACAGCACCAATCTACTATGTTGTTGTATGTGTGTGTGTATGAATGTGTGCATATGTGTGTGATATATGTTTGTGTGTATCTGTTTGTGAGTTTGTGTTTATGTGTGAGTGTATGTGTCGTGTATGTAAATTTGTGTGTGTGTGTGTGAGTGAATGTGTGCATGGTGTGTTTCTATTGGTGTATGAGTATGTATGAAAATGTTTATGAGTATATGTATACAGTGTATCTGTTGTGTGTGTTGTTTATGTGTTGCCTATGTGTATTTTTCTGTGTGTGTCTCTGTGTGTAAATCTCAATGTGAATAGGTTTGTGCATTTGTGTATTTGTGTGTGAATGTGTGTGTATCTCTGTGTGAATGTGCATGTGTAGTATCTGGTATAAGTGTTTGTGTAATTGGGTGTGAGTATGTATCTACATGAGTGTATTTGTGTGTGTGAATGTGTGTGTACATCTGTATGTAAATGTATGTGTCTGCATGTGTCTTTATCAATATACAAATGTGTGCATGCAATGTGTGGATGTGAGTGTGTAAAAGTGTAGTGTGTCTTTCTGTGAATGTGTATATGTGAGTGTATGTGTGTTTGTGTACCTATGTCTAAATGTGTGTGTGCATGTGTGTGAATATGTGTATCTTTATATGCATGTGTGTGTATAGTGTGTTATGGTGTTTATGTATTTGTGGATGAGAGTGTATCTAAATTTGAATATACGTATATCTGTGTGTGTTATTGTGTTTGAGTATGTTTGTGAGTATGTGTATGTCTGCATGTGAATATGTGTGGGTGTTATGTGTGGTGTGTATGCATCTATGTGTCTATTTTTGTGTTAGTGTGTGTGGCAGAGTTTATAGTGAATATGTGTGTATCTGTGTAAATGTACATGTGTTTGTGTATCTGTGCATGAATATGTGCATCTATATGTAAACATGAACATAGGTGTGTGTGTGTGTGTGTGTGTGTGTGTGTGTGTGTATTTCAAAAGTGAGACTATACTGCTAAAAGGCACCATTTATGTCTCCAGGATAATAGGTAGAAGAGATTTCTCCTGTCAAATATTAACATATTGTCTATCAAGTACAAATGAAAACTATCAAATATGTGCATTTTGGCACTGCTCTCTGTACTTGTGGAGGCCAACATTGTATGTTGACTATCTTTTTCAACCACTCTCCAGCCTTAGTTTCTGATACTGAGCCTCTTACTGAACCTGAAACTCATGGATTCAACCAGGCTGGCTGGCCAATAAAACCCAGAGATATGTCTGCTTATGTTCAAATTTATTTTATTTTCAGTTTGGATAAAACAACTCTTAGAATTTTTCCTTCGTTCATAATTTTAAAAACAAAGATTTGTGGCTTCAAAACAGAAATCTCTATACTATTTGTGGATTTTGAGAAAATTTCCTAGATTATAATAGTGTTTCTTGTAATTATAAACAATTATAGCATCTATATATATATAGTTAATTCTTCATAACATTTAATCTGTATTAAAATTTATAGATAAGTTTTACCATATGAATTATTTAATCATTTTAATTACATTCTATAGTCCAAGATTCTGTAATAGAGTCACTAATGGGTTTTATCCAAAACAGTACGAGTTAAAATTCCTTAGAGGTGGAAACAAGCATATGTACTGGAACAACACGTGAGTCAAAGGCCACAGGTGACTTACAAGACTGGGGCAAGATCTGATGCAGATTACCAAGTGCATTTCAAGTTGACTTAGTGTAACTGGGTATAGCAAGTGCCATGTAACTAGTGATACCTATTTGGTAGCACAGATCTAAAGCTTAGCTCTCCCTGAAAATCATTATATGTTTTGCCTGTGTATTGACTGGCAAATCTGTTACATTGATACTTGCCACCTGTGGTCTAACCCCACCTGTGGTCTAACTGAATCTGTCCAAATTCCCCGTTTCGAGTTTGTTCATTTTAGCTGCCAATTGCCCTAAATCTCCCACTTTTAGCAAGTTAATTTCTCTGGAGCTTGAGCAGAGCATTGAAGAGTAATTCAATTACCTGGACCCATTCCACATTCATTTGCTCCTGTTCGATAATTGTGCTGTTTCCATACTAGCTTGTTTCTATTTAATATAGTCTATTCCCTCTTGATGAACTACTAGTCAAGTTTACAGCCAGGACTGGGCAGCTTACCAGTTTTTCAAACCTTGGTCCTTCCCACATGAGTAAATTACATATATGTTGACTGTACTTTTGTTAATCTACTTTAGATACAGTGTATGTGTTCGGAATTGAATTTTCCACTAATCACTTACTATACCTTCTTAACCCTAATATTATTTTTCTCATTCTAGCAACCCTCGTTAAACTTGAGACTTATCATAATTCACTGGAATTCCATATAAAAAGCTGAGACTGCACTTGGCTAGAATTTGTGGCTGTGGTTTTGCTTGTTTGATAGATTTGAAAGCAGAATGATGATGATATAAAAAAAAAAAATCAAGTACCAAGAAGTTTTGATAAATGAAAATGATGACTTTAAGTAGGAAGTGGGACAAGTGCTGAGAAGCCAATCACTTAGTAGGAAAAAGAAATATCATAGGGCTTCTGAAACCTCCTCTCAACTCTCTTGTTTTAGATTTGAATATTGGATGGATTTTATTTGTAAACGAAATGCTAATTTACAGTTTGTTAGGAGCAATCTCATCTAACTGATACACTAATGACATAAATGGACCTTTTCTGAAGTTTGTTTCCTCTGCTAAAATAACACAATACCTGAAAGAGTTACTCAGTTCATATTAATTATGCATTTCTTTACTTTTCACTAGAAAAAGATTGCTTTAAAGATATTCACGGTTTGGTTCATTAAAAAAAAAAAAACTAATGACCTTACGAATACTTTCAGGTTATACTTTTTGGAAGTGAATAAAATCAGAATTGTTTATTAAAACTTATAATTTATGGATATTTAAAGGTTCACATGTAGTTTTCAGGATTTCGGTGTCATTCTTGGAAAGATGTGCTTCTTTGGTTCAGCATTTAAGATATGAAAATTTGACACTAGAACCTTAAAAAAAAATGCTAAGCTCAACAATAGGTATCATTCAGAGATCCGCCTGCCTTTGTAAGCACAAACAACAGACTTACCTGGGTGGGATCTCATCCTGAGGTTACCATTCTGACAACACCTGGACCTATACTTGTTCTGTCCCCAGCTGACCTTGAACTCAAGAATCTGCCTGCCTTTGTATCTTTCTGACATGCTGGCTCACAGTGGCTCTGTTCTTTTAGATCCTGTACAGTCTGCTCCAAGTTCCCATCTTTTGTCATCTGTTATCCATGCTGGGATGGGCTTTGTTTATGCAGCTGTCTTTGAGATATATTTCACCCATGTTCAGGAAATAACCCAAATAAACTTGTTGGTTCATCAAGCTGTACCTGCTGCAATCCCCCAGCCACCCCGTGTGTGTGTGTGTGTGTGTGTGTGTGTGTGTGTGTGTGTGTGTGTTTGTGTGTGTGTGTATGTGTGTGTGCTTGTGTGTGTGTGTATGTGTGTGTGCACGTGCGCACATGTGCTCTCTGACTATCATTGAATCATTAACCTTAGCAGAGAAGGTATTCCCCATAAC
>NC_034592.1:67280468-67281711 GCF_900095145.1 Mus pahari | reverse complement strand
ATCCGCTTATCAGTGAGTGCATATCTAGTGACTTCTTTTGTGATTGGGTTACCTCACTAAGGATGATATCCTCCAGATACATCCATTTGCCCAAGAATTCTTCAACATTCTTATTACAAATTTTAAGAGTTGTCTTCCATGACTTTCTGTTTAGGCTGCTGTTTTTTTCTCGGAGGATAGATTTTCACAGAAGCCTTTCATATACTTTCAACTGGGCATCTACAGTCATCTATATCACAGCAAAAGTAGCTTTCCAGTTCTTTACTGTCAATGGGAGCATGGGTCATGGGCTTCCACATCCTGTCTGACTCTAGCACAAACCATGACCACAACCGTCAAGACCACAGACCCTCCCACCGCTGCTACCCACAGCCCTACACCCAGGCAGCAGTAGGATCTTAGATCTAGAAAAGGCCTTTGAAGACAGCTTGGACCATGACATCAGATGAGAGCACAGATTATTCACATCAGTATGGCCCCTAGCAGCAGAATAGCCAAGAACATCAACACGGCTTCAGGCTGCAATACAGGCCACAGATATCCTTCATGACCTTGGTTCCTGGCATGGACCATAGACATCAACACAGACCCTGGCTCCAGGAGGAGGGTATAGGGGACTTTCAGAAAGGAAACTAGGAAAGGGGATAATATTTGAAATGTAAACATAACATTATTAGTGAAGGTATTTTTTATTAGATATTTTCTTCATTTACATTTCAAATTCTATCCTGAAAGTTCCCTATACCCTCCCCACTGACCTGCTCCCCAACTCACCCACTCCTGCTTCCTGGTTCTGGTGTTCCCCTGTACTGGGGCATATAATCTTCAAAAGACCAAGGGCCTCTCCTCCCATTGATGGCCCACTAGGCCATCCTCTGCTACAGAGGGGATTTTTCTATGGTCCAATTTTTTTACTTTATGATTCTTGTATCTTTTTGGCATCACTTTCTTTAAGTTAAATTGTTTTTTTCTCCTAAGATTTTGCTGAAATTATTTCTGAGCACTTGTGTGACATTCTTTTTCATCTATTTCTATTATTTTTAGGCTTTGTCGTCTCATAGCGTCCCAGATGTTTTGTAGGGGAATTTTAATTTTAACATTTTTTTTTTTTTGACCAGTGAATCCACTTTTTTCTACAGTATCTTCAATGCCTGAGATTCTCTTTCTTTACTTGTATTCTGTTGGTGAAACTCGCCTCTCTAGTTCATGTTTGAATTCCTAATGTTTTTCCATATTTCTCTCT
>NC_034592.1:67254147-67280418 GCF_900095145.1 Mus pahari | reverse complement strand
TGTGTGTGTGTTTGTGTTTGTGTGTGTTATTAATTTGATTTCCATTTTTAGGTCTTAAACAGTTTGATTTATTTCCTTCAACTGTTCATATATTCTGTGTTTAATTAAATGGATTTACTCATTTTCTGCAAATGTTACTTATGTTTCTCTGGTCTCGTTTTTTTTCTTCAATAATTTATTTTTTCACTTTACATCCTGATCACAGCTCCTTACTCTCCTCTCCTCCCAGTCCCACCTTTACAAGTGCATCCACACATCAACATCTCCTCAAAGAAAAGGAAGCCTTGCTTGGGTACTACTCCATCCTGGTCTGGGGCATCTAGGTGCAGCAGGACTAAGCACATCCTCTCCCACTGAGGCCCAACTAGGCAGTTCACTTAAGGAAATGGGATCCAATGGCAGGCAACAGAGTCAGAGAGAGCCCCTACTCTAATTGTTGCACAACACAAAGAAAGACCAAGATGCACATCTGTTAGAAATGTGCAGATCGCCTCCTGTTTAAGGACCTCCTTCATCTTGATACAGTTGGGTTCAATGTCGTTTTCTTGTGCTTCAGCCATGTTGGAATATTCAGTGCCTGCTATGGTAGGACAGCTGTGCTGTAGCACAGACATATTACTCTGGTTGTTATTGTTTGTCCTCTTATGCATGTGCCTTGTTTAGGGATGATTATAGATATAGGTACTGATTTCTGTATTTGTATTTATTGGGTGGCTGTTTTGTTCTTTGGTTTCTGTTTGGTCTCTGGATTTCAGAGAATTCGATAGCTGTGTTTTGTTTTAAAAGACTACTCAACTGATGTGTTCACAGGGAATCCCTGCTGGTGTTAGAGGATGGGGTGTAGGGAATAGTCGATGAAAGGTTGAAAGGGGGTAATCTAGGGTAACAGGAAATGTGAGCAAGGGGGGGGGGGGGAAGCTGCAGCTGGTCTTCTGTTGCAGCAGGGATTTGGCCAGGGAAGCAGAGAGAGTGAGGCATCTTGGGGCAGCCTCCCTCTAACTGTTATTTTTTCATACAGTATACTTTGATCACATTCCTTCCCTTCTCTCAACTCATCCTATACTCCCACCAAAATTCATGTTCATTTTTACTTATCCAATACATCCTCTTAACTTAATGTTCTCTCTACTTTAAAGCAAAACAGAAAGAACACATCCACACACATGAGCATGAAGTACATTTCATGTTGGCCAATTATTTCTGAGCATAAGGCCTGCCAGAGAGTGTGGGTAATATACTCACCATCCCTCCATTAAGGAAAACTGATTTTCCCTCTTCCACCAGCTATCAGTTACAAATAGTTTGTTGCTAGCTAGGGGTGGGATATTGTATGGACTTTCCCTTCTCTATGCTAAAATTTTGTCTGCCTTAAAGTTGCACTGAAATGATTCCTTATTAAGGATAAGAAATTAGCAATAACCACATCAATTGAAAGCATAAGAGGCCTTTAATAACGGCCAGATCAAACACAGGATAGTGCCTTCAAAATATCTCTTGGTGCAGAAAGAAATGATCAAGGGTACAGCATTTTAAAAGACAAAAACAACAATATCAGCATTTAAAGAGGTTACATCAGTGGTAGTGGTTTTTGAAGCATCCTTGTAACATTTGTGGGTTTTTTGATTTTATCTTTTTCGGACTTTGACAATATTTTCCAGACATAATTATATTTAATTTATGCTCTTTTCTAATTTAGTCTTATGTGTACAAATATGAGTTATTTTGGTTAATGTATCTGGTCAACTTGTGAAAGACTTTTTTAACCTTCTACTATGTGGTTATAAACTCAAATAATAAGACCTGGCAACAAGCAACTTTTTCTTCTAAACCATTTCACTGGTCACCTTTATTTAGTTAAACATTCCTTTAGGTGCATATACCATCTTCAATGTAGGGAATTTTCTTTTTACTTGTTCATTTGTTTGGTTGGTTTATTGGTAAGATTTTCTAACTTGTTTTTTTTTTTTTAATTAGATACATAGAAGAAAAATATAGTATGAAGTGATGTGGAGCAGGTGCATAAAGTCAGGGGTGAGCAAATGGTAAAGAATGCATCTTTGGGAAGCCTGTTTGTAAGCTGCCAATAGGATCAGAGAAATGCTTTGTAAAACCCCTAAAAGTGCCAAGTAGAATCAGTAATATGAATTCATCAGTATCAGCACTTAAAATGTTCCTCCTCTACCGAAGGTCTCGTGCATGCATTTCATGGAGAAGAACCACAGATCACATAACAGCTGTGGACCCTGAACAAGGGTTTATTAGTTTGAATGTTGAGGCTAATTCTTGGTCAAACTCTTGATGAGAACATCATAAAAGTGGAAAGGGTTTTTCTTGAGGTAGACGTGAATAAACATCAATACCTAGGTTCCTCTGAATTGTTCTAGAGAAAAGGTAGAGTCAGTGGTGGCCAGCATGTTCAGGGAAAGAAATGTACCTTGAAGAACAGAGCTATCAAAAACCTACTCATGGGGTTGCTACTTGGTCGTGAGAGATTCATAGATTGTATACAATAGTTTTCATCTTCTTTTTTTTCCCCCTTAAATGTCCACTTTTCTTAGAGTTTTTTATTTCTTTTGTCAACATTTGTTCATGGTAATTCTTGCTCAGGCACACCCTTTAAAAATGACCTTTATGGCCACAGGGATGACTCACAGGGAAAAGTAAAGTCAGTTTCCACCAAGACTGACAGAGTTGTATTCCAGGATCCATGAAGTGGAAGAGGACAAACAGCATTGCATAGTGTCTTCTACCTCCACGTGCACCTGGGCACATGCTCACTCAGACATACATTGATAAACAAATATGTAAATAATATATAATTTAAAATATCTTAAATAATTTCATTTTTACTCCTAATCTCCAAATACTACCAAGTAACAAATTAGAACTAGATACAATTTTATGTAAAATAAGATGAAGGGTAGAGGCTTTGTTTCAACTTTGCATAGCACCTCCCAAAGACAGCTTTCCTATAGTACAGAAGAGGAGGGAGAACACTTGTCCTTGCTACACTCATCAATCACTGGTTAACAGCTACCTAAGTAACTATACATTCCAAAGAACTTCTAGTTCTATAAGCATCCTTGGAGCACATTGGGAGAACACAATTTATAGTTCTTGGGGAAGCCTTTACAAAAGAGTTGCAGGAACTGGCTTCGGTGGCTCCAGATGTAAAACAGGAGAATAAAATTGTGGTTTGGAGAGGGTAGCTGTTGTCATCCTGACTGTCATGCATCTTAGGCCAATGTTTCTCACTATGCTTGTTTTCATCTACAACATCAACCAAAATATATTACTATATCTATACTGTGTTTTTCTTAAAGATTTCTTTATATTTCATTGCAAACAGTTTCAAATCCTTGCTTTTTAAAGAAATTGCTCATAATAATATCATTTATGGTAACTTTTAAAATATACTCATATATCAAAGAGAAGAATTAAAGTAATATTTCTGTTTCATAGTAAGTTTTATACATCAAAGATAGTTTATACTTATCTCTCAGACATAACAGATAAATGAAAGTATCCGTATTTGTAATGGACTAGCATTATCATAGTACTTCTAATTCAAATATTTTGAAAAAATAATGTTAAGGAATTTGAACTCATATGTGTAGCATTTATAGTACTGAAGAATTATTTCTTTCAAAAGATAATTCAAAGAGTTGCACATATTTCATTTGTTTAAGCTACCTTCTAAGGCTCTGAATAATATGTGGAACAATATGCTTATATGGCTGGTTCTATACACAGTTATATGTAATAATATTTCTGTATTTTTAAATGAAATATCCCACTATGCATACAATAACTAAAATTAAAAGGAGTAAGAAAAACATTACATTAATATAAATTCAATTAGGAAAACAGTATCAATCTATTATATAAATGGGCAAAATGGTATGCAGTGAATATGAAAAAAATGCAAGTTCATTCTGTAAACGTCATTCAAGACCGAATCAATATTAATGCATTGTATAAAGTCATGAAGCTTATAATTCATAAATAATAAATTAAAATAAAATTTAGAAAATGCTTTTATAATGGATTTTAATATGTAAAGCACTTCCAAATCAATTATCTTTAGTGATATCCAGCTAGCTAAGAATTCTTTCACAGACCTGTAGCTTAATACAAATGGGTTCAAATGAATAATGTAATCACATTCTACAAAGGGAACATTCAACCAAATAGAACCAGCACAAGTTATTCCTAGGGATTCTAGGTAGATGAACTGAGTGTTTTAAAATAAATTTAAAGAATCATAAATTTAAATGAAGGAGATAGACTATTAAATTTTATGAATAACAAGTAATTTTGGTAAAACATTAATGCATTGTCATTCCTCTGTAAGACAATTGTGACTCCCTAGCAAAGTGTAGCTCTTTAACCACCTATATATCAAAAAAGATTAGCAGTTGTGAGAAATGTACTTTTCAAATTTTATGGAACACATTTTGAGTTGACAACTACTTAGCAGTTGGCCTGTGTTAGCAATGAGAAAGTTATTTAAGTTTTAATATATAGGAAAGAGGAAGTACATTAAAATACCTGGAATTACAATCTTGTCCCCACTAACATAGCAATTTCACACCCAAGCAATTCTATAATTTTCTCATGGTTTGTAAATTGATCAACTTACGACAATTTTTATTAAAAAATATGTATGACAGTTAAGTGAATGGATAGAGTATAGTCAAAGTTAAGATAGCATGTATCAGAAGGATGGTAAGTGAAGAAGTTGTTTGAAGGAATAATTATTGTATTTCTACTTACAAGATGTCATTGTGACATTAAGTAATTAATCTTTCTCTAACTAAGCTTTCTCATTTTCTCTTATGAATGGAATTAGTCTGCATTGCTAAAAAGTTCATTCCACTGCATAACCATTGGAATGATGGCTGGTATTTTAAATGTCTCTATAATGATATCTATAAAATAGATAACCAACCTATAATAAAATATATACTGGAATACTTTAGAAGTAGAGTATTTTAATTCCATTTGTTTTAATTCCATTTGTTTTTAAACAACAATTCTGAATGTGTCATTTGAATCCAGTTGTTGGTTGAAGATAAACTGCAATGAATTTTTACTTGTGCTGCTATGTTAATTTGTCTGAAGATTACATTTTATGTCCTGAACAGAGCAGTAACAAAAACAAAGTGGCAACTACCTTTAACATGAAAGTTGTGCTGCTATGTCATATACTGTAAAACAAACTTCATCGTTGAGAACACACTACTTTACTAGAAAGTAAATTTGAAGAGAAAATTTGAGAAAATTTGAAGAGTCAAAGAATCTAAACAGCAACAAAAAGATCTAATATGTTAAAAAATGGAGCCTGAGGCAATTTCCATGGTAAGACCTTTATTTTTTATTAATTAAGTTACTTAGTTGCTTTACATCCCAACCACAGCATCCCTTCCTCCTTTCCTCCCATTCCTTCCTTCCCATCTTCCCCCCATTCACTCCTCCTTCCCTTTTCTTCAGAAAATGTGAGGTCTCCTATGGATATCAGCCAGCCTTCAAATAGCAATTTGTAGTTAGACCATAGGTTTTCCATTTCTATTCAGTTCTTGATCCTTGAAAAAGTCTATAATCCCTCTGTAGTATTCATTATGAATATATAACTCTGATAACATTAAAATATTGCACCAAGAATACAGCATATCATAAAGCAAACTCTTTTACTCCCCTGAATTAATATTCCAGTTTGGAGATAAACATAGTATGTGTATGTGACATAAATATCAATAAGGGTATAAAATAACAGGAAGTTCTTGGCATGGTTCTCAAAGAGATTTTTTTTAATAAGAAACCTATACAAAATGAGAGCGTGAGGCATAAAGAAATTTGAAAAACAATAAGAAAGTGTTCAAATGTTGGGTAACAGAAGGGAATTTCACCCATCCAAGGGACAGGCAGGAAATCCAAGTGGCCACTGAAGAGTGAGCACTGGGTACCCTAATACTGTAGCCCCTGAAATGACCTGCACTAGAAAGGCCCAAAATGTAACTGGATGAAAGTGGAGTGAGAACTTCTAATACTTTTAGAAGAATTGGATGAGGAATGACTGATATTTGAACTTGGAATGTAAGTCAAATAGGACAGTTAGAAAAATTTCATAGGCTTTAGTCATAGGCTTTATGAGAAGAGTACTGCCAATTTCTGAAGAGAATAATGACCTTGGTAGACCAGATGGAGAGTAAAATAAGGGATTTGGATTCCCTTGGTGGATTCTTTTATTAGTGACCAAAATTAAGCTGTTAAATATGTTACTGTAGGTACTTACACAAGTTCTAGGGGAAAAATACACATTTGAGATACAGTTTTCAAACTGATAGCACACTAAGGCTATGAGACATTCCTGTTAACAACTAAAAGAAGCTACCTATGAAAAAATAGAGTAATCCCATTGTATTCCACATCCAGAAGGAGAAATTAGGGGTAATCAGTACAGTGAAAAGGAAGCAACTCAGAGTCAAAGACTCTATGGAAAGCAGCTCTTAGGAGCAACCTAAAAGCTAAAACACAGACAAAAGTGAGGAAAACGAAGCTTCAGTTTCTGTTGTTTTTGATAGCACATAGACTCACATGATTCTGTTAAGATTTATTTCTGTGGCTAAAGAGGAGAAGGTATCTGATTGGAGTTCCTTAAGAAACAATGGAATGATAGAAAAATATATAACAGAGTCATAACATATATATATTTTTGAATTTTAACAGGTCTTTAGCAACATTATCAAAGCAGCAGATATGGCCTTAGGACAATAATTAATGGATCCCACTTTATACTGTTATTGAATGTATATTATAATAAGGAAAATATATCAAATATCAAAGTGGATATGTGTTTATAATTTTAAAGTCTTTGTTGTGAAAAATTGTGTCTGTAATTTCAAAAAAAAAAATCTATTATGAAGAAGTTAGAACCAGGCTTTCTGGGCTGAAAATCAAAGAGCAGCCAATGATGCTAAGATGGGCCAACACTTGCCAGACATCACAGTGGAGAGTGCCTTAGTATGACAAAGAATTTAGTGTGATTCACACAGCAAGGAGACAGGTCCAAGGTGAAGAAATAAAGTCAAAAGAGTCTTGCAGGGCACAACAGGAAAGGATTGCTTTTATATTTTACCATAGGATGGAAAGCTACTGGAGAGTGGTGTATGCAGGAAAAGGCTAAAACTTGCTCTCCTTTTAAGAAAACTGTTAATTCTTATTAAAAAGCAAAAATAGATGCAGAATTACAAAATATATTAAGTAAACTCTGATCAAATAATGATAATGATTTTGTCCAGGATAGTGCCAAATATGTGAGAAAATGCTAGATGGGTTTCAGACTTGACAATTAATCAAGCATGGTGAATAGAGGGAGGAGTTATTAGCAGTTTCAGGAAAGAGGTAACCAGAAATATGGCACAGGGTCCACTGATGGAGAATGCAAACTCAAAAAGAGGAGTTGTTTTATTTAAATATAAGTTCACATTATTAGAAATGTGAAGGACCGAAGCACACACACTTTGGCCTTCCTTCTTCTTCAGCTTCATGTGGTCTGTGAATTGAATCTTGGGTATTCAGAGCTTTGGGGATAATATCCGCTTCTCAGTAAGTGTATACCATGTGTGTTCTTTTGTGATTGGGTTACCTCACTCAAGATGATATTTTCTAGTTCCATTCATTTGCCTAAGAATTTCATAAATTCATTGTTTTCATTAGCTGAGTAGTTCTCCCTTGAGTAAATGTTCTACATTTTCTGTACCATTCCTCTGTTGAAGGACATCTGAGATTTTCCAGCTTGTGGCTATTTTAAATAAGGCTGCTATGAACATAGTGGAACATGTTCCTTGTTATATATTGGAGCATCTTTTGTTTATATGCCTAGGAGTGGTATATCTGTGTCCTCAGGTAATACTCTGTCCAATTTTCTGAGGAGCCACCAGACTGATTTCCACAGTGGTTGTATCAGCATGCAATCTCACCAACAATGAAGGAATGCTTCTCTTTCTCTACATCCTCACCAGCATCTACTGTCCCTGGGTTTTTGATCTTGGTCATTCTGACTGGTGTGAGGTGGAATCTCAGGGTTGTTTTAATTTGCATTTCCCTGTTGATTAAAGATGCTGAACATTCCTTTAGTTTTTTTCTCAGTCATTCGATATTCCTCAGTTGAGAATTCCTTGTTTAGCTCTGTACCCCCTTTTTAATAGGGTTATTTGGTTCTCTGGAGTTTAACTTCTTGAGTTCTTTGTATATATATTAGATGGTAGCCCTCTATCAGATGAAGGATTGGTAAAGATCTTTTCCCAATCTGTTGGTTGCCTTTTTGTCCTATTGACAGTGTCCTTTGCCTTACAGAAGCTTTGCTATTTTATGAGGTCCCATTTGTCAATTCTTGATCTTAGAGCATNAGCCATCGGTATTCTGTTCAGGAAAATTTCCTCTGTGACCATGAGTTCAAGGCTCTTCACCACTTTCTCTTCTATTAGTTTCTGAGTATCTGGATTTCTGAGGACATCCTTCATCCACTTGGAATTGACAAGGGGACTGACTTGCATTCTTCTACATGCTAAGTGCCAGTTGAACCAGCACCATTTGTTGAAAATGCTGTCTTTTTTTAGCTCTCTTGTCAAAGATCAAGTGACCATAAGTGTTCAGGTTAATTTCTGGACCTTCAATTTTGTTCCATCGATCTACCTGCCTATCTCTATACCAATTCCATGCAATTTTTATCACTATTGCTCTATAATACAGCTTGAGGTCAGGGATGGGGATTCTTTTATTGTTGATTATGGTTTTCGATGTTATAGGTTTTTATTTTCTCTTTCTAACTATATGAAGAATTGAGTTGGAATTTTGATGGGGATTGCATTGAATTTGTAAATTGCTTTTGGCAAGATAGCCATTTTTATTATATCTTTTGGAGATTTTTCTATTATCTGAGATCTTCTTTTATTTCTTTCTTCAGAGACTTGAAGTTCTTGTCACACAGACCTGTAACTTGTTTGGTTAAAGTTATTTTATAATATTTGTGACTATTATGAAGTGTGTTATTTCCCTTCTTTCTTTCTTAGCCTGTTTATCCTTTGAGTATAGGAAGGCTATTGATTTGTTTCAGTTAATTTATATCTAGCCACTTTACTGAAATTGTTTATGAGGTTTAGGAGATCTCTGGTGGAATTTTGGGAGTCATTTAAGTATACTATCATATCATCTGCAAATAGTTATATTTTGACTTCTTTTCCAATTTGTATCCCTTTGACCTCCTTTTGTTGTCTTATTGCTCTGTCTAGGACTTCAAGTACTATATTGCATAGGTAGGGAAAGAGTGGGCAGCCTTGTCTAGTCCCTGATTTTAGTTTCTCTCCATTTAGTTTGATGTTGGCTACTAGTTTGCTGTATATTGCTTTTACTATGTTTATGGGAACAAAATACCCATGGGAGTAGATACGAAGTATTTAGCAGAGACTGAACTGAAGGCCATGCAGAGACTGTGCCACCTGGTGATCCCAGACACTATTGTGGATACCAAAAAGTGCTTGCTGACAGGAGCCTGTTATAGCTGTCTCCTGAGAGGCTCTATTAGTGCTTGGCAAATACAGAGGTGGATGCTCACAACCAACCAGTGGACTGAGTACAGGGTCCCCAATGGAGGAACTAGAGAAAGGACCCAAGGAGCTGACAGGGTTTGCAACCCCATAAAAGGAACAATATCAAATAACCAAAATCCCCATAGGTCCCAGGGACTAAACCACCTACCAAAGAATACCCTTCGAGGGAACCATGGCTTCAGCCACACAGTAACAAAGGATAGCCTTGGGAAGAGCATCCCTTGTCCTTGAGAAGCCTGGATGCCACAGTGTAGGGGAATGCCAGGACAGGGAAGCAGGCGTGGGTGGGTGGTTGGGGGAACACCCTCATAGAAGCAGTGGGAGGGTGGATAGGATAGGGGGTTTTCAGAGGGGAAATCAGGAAGAGGGATAATATTTTAAATATAAGTAAAGAAAATCTAATTTAAAAAGGAGTGGGGAGGGAAGAAATATGTTGATGGTGTAGTATGAGAGAAGAGCAGTGATGAAGAGAAAAAACAAAGATAGTTGCTCTCCATTATGGAGAGACAGAATTTGGTCCATACATGGATTTCTTGGCCTTTTTGTAAGCATGAGTGTTTTTTCCAAACAGATGGAATGAAAGAGCATGTGCATGCTAGAAAGGAAAGATTGGATAGATGGAATGGCAGCATTTCAAAATTCTTTTCATTTGGATTTTTTCCTGAGAAAAGACAATAAACAAACCAACAAAAATTATCTTGTAAGACAGAGAAAGACAGTTGACAATCAGAAGACAGAGAGACTTAATAACTCATTGATGTGGTGGAAGAATGAATTAGTGAGGGATGTTCATCTGGTCATTTTCATGTTATCTGAATTCAGTAGTTATAAAGTTTAAAGTGAGATGTTTATCTCCTAAACTCTGTTGCTCAGAAGCAGATCTAAAGGTAGGGTTAATCATTATATTTAATTTCTGTTTAGGATTTGTCAGGTAAGAGAAATAGATAATCAAGGGATCAAGTGAGTAAAGGCTTCCCTGAAGATTGGTCACATTCATGATGGGCTGTAGGGGGAGATTCAGAAAGAAAAAGAAAACAAATCTTCCTAAAATATTAATGAAAGAAATTGGAGGACTACAAGCATCAGTGGGTGGAAGAGATAAACAGATACTCAAACCAGAGTCAATGGATTGGCTAGCAGGAGTTAAATGGAGAATAACTGAGCAGGTAGTTACATGGTTGCTTAAGCCAAGACTGTTTAAAACCAGATAACTCAGAAGTAGTTTCTTTAAATAACTACATGAAAAGTTGCTTTATTATATGTGGTAGTAGTCACAAAAGATATCTTCAGGCACACACCTCATATATGTTCAGTGTGTATCATCCTGCCCCTGACAGTTCCCTTTGTTCTCTTAAAGGTCTGTGCTAATGTTTCCATGAAGAAGCCTTGTGGGATAACATATTTTCCCTCAATCTTACTCGTCAACAGACTGTTCCATGTCAACCCTACTTCTAACACCAAACTATAATACAACCCACTCTTGCTTTTGCTTCTACTCCATAACAGTCCCTATGGATGAATTGCAACGCCTCCCCAATCTCCTGCTAGAATAAGAATTTCCAAGAACTATCACAGCTAAGTTTCACCCATCTTTAAGGAATGCCTCTCAGTACCCAAAATTATTTTATAAATTTATTTATTGCCTACCTTTCCATGTCATAAGTTTTACTCTCTTTATGTTTATATTCTGAGTTGCTCACTCAGGACCAGTCATGGTAAGTATCTGTCGAACAGGGAATGAATTGGTTGGTCAAAGTCCAGCAGTGTAAAGTCATATTTGCATGGGAAGGAGAATAGAAGCATTCATTAGTCACAGAATGTAGAATCTTTGTTACATTTAAAGCTTTTGTTTGTTTGTGGACATAATGCTTCCTCTCTCTACATTTCAATATCCTTGCCTAAATGTGAAAAGAAAAAAAAAAAAATAGAAAGGAATTCATGCCAAACAGGGCTTACTGTATTGTAGTTCAATTACTGCAAACTGTGATATCTTGGTCAAAAAAAAAAAAAAAAAATCAAACATTTCTTTTTATTTTTTTCTTTTTTTATTATATATTTTCTTTATTTATATTTTAAATGTTTCCCTCTTTCCCGGTTTCTCCCCTGGAACGCCGCATCTCGTTCCCCCCTACCCCTGCTTCTATGAGGGTGTTCCCCCACCCACCCACCTACCCACCCACTCCTGCCTCAGTAACCTGAAATTCTGTCACAAATTCAAGTACATAGAAGAGGAAAGACAACTGTACTGACTCATTTGCTATCAGCACAATTTCCAGTGCTGGTGGTACTCAGGAACAGGCTCTCAGACGTGTGGGCTGCTTGACAGAGCCTGCAAGCCAGCTTCTGTTGGAAGTACATACAGAGCAACCTTATGTTGGCCTGCATCCTGCCAACAGGCCTAACAGTTCTAGGTCATTACTCTGCCAATGATTTTGACACATTTTACCTACACAGCATCACACTGAAAGCTGCAAGACTTTGGCTTCTCTCACTGTGGGTCCATCAACAAAATGGAATGTAGGACACTGGGCCAAGGCTCTGATCCATGATAAGAAGAAAGCATCGAGGCTGGGATGGGCTTCCCGTTACTCTAGCTGGGGTTCATTACTCATGTCAGAAGCAAAAGAAGAAGTGTGCCAGTTGTTTTTCTAGTTTCTGGATTGCCTGCTGATGTCTGAGGAAATGCATGTATTTACCAAATTAGGATATTTATGTAAATTTATGGCTCTGACTTACTAAGCTGAGGCAGTATTTGATGTGAAATTAAACAGCATCTCTTATCTTCTTGTCCCCTTTGGAAGCATATTATCAAAGCTGGCCAGACAAGGTTTATACATCCCATCTAATATTGCCATGAAGAGAACACTTTCCTGAGGCCACTTATATTGGCTTTTGTATGAAAAAGGTGACAAAACAATAACCTGCACTTTTCAAGCCATTATAACTAACAGGCTATCCTTGTCCCCTGGAGAAGATACCTAAAATCAGAATTTTAGATCAAGTTTGCCATCAGAAATGATGATGATGGTGGTGGTGGTGGTGGTGGTGGTGGTAATGGAGATGGTGGTGGTGGTGTTGGTGGTAATGGAGATGGTGGTGGTGGCAGTGGTGGTGGTGTTGATAATTTTAACACCTCAGCGACTGAATTTCTTCATTTTCATAAATGTGACAATTTTAAAACTAAAGAAACTTTCTATGGATAACATTATTTTTTAAACCACTTTATACTTTGGCTAACACCCATAGAGTCAATAAGAATGTTGCCAAAGACACCACAAAAGAGCATCCTCTAAACATGACATAGCGAATTTCTTTTCAATAGCAAAGGTATAAAAATTACTTCAATATTTTCACCTAATATCTCTGCAGGAAATCATCTGAATAGCAGAGACACTTTTTAAAAATAAAAATGAAGCTTAAACAAACCAGGAGATCACAAGGAGAAAGCTTCGCACGCTATTAGCACGCTGCTTAGCTGTTAGACGTGTCCTTCCCAGCCTGTCTGTGTTCAGTTACTTAAATAAATTGGTCCATTTAAAACTGCAAGGCATACAATAGAGCCACTTTAAATGGGTCACAATCTAAATTCTCTGCCGTAGGTAAGGCATGATTTTCACTTTACTTCTTAAGAATGAAAACAATCTTCTGTTCAGGGTTGAGTTCTTCTGATTTAAAGGTGTAGAGGCACTGAAGGTAAATTATAAGTCTTGTGGATAGAGGGTACTTTAATTACATATAAAAGTCTTCTGCTTGCTACATTAGAGAAATCTTCAATCCTATCCTACATGAAGATGTTATACAGAACGAAAATGTATCTGGTGATTATTCATTTTCCTTTTCATCCTTTTCCCCAAAGATGAAGAGATGGGAAATGCTATGTTTCATGTGGGTGCTCATTTGAGGCAGATATTATAGGATACTCTCTTTATGCAGAGGTGTGAAATATATGGATGCGATCCTCAGTTCCAGTGAGAGGGGTAATCATAATGAAGGTGAGGAACCATTGCCATTTATCAAGCAATTCCTCTGAGAAATTACTTTATAAATCCCATTTTAAGATATTTAATTAATTATTTGATTGCAGTATCAGTTATATCTGTACACCAAGGAGTATTTCTTTGAGAACATTTATTCAAAATGAACATAATCAAATTATAACTTTTCTCATAATTTCTCTATTACAGAAACAATCTTTAGTAATGGTTCAGATTTTGTATTCAGTAATATTGGAGCTAAAAATATGATGATGATGTTGATGATGATGATGATGCTTTTTTTTTTTTTCAGACACAGTTTAAGAAAAGCAGAGTTACAAGGCAGAGGTAGGCAGATTTCTGAGTTTGAGGCCAGCCTGGTCTACAAAGTGAGTTCCAGGACAGCCAGAGCTGCACAGAGAAACCCTGTCTCGAAAACAACAACAACAACAACAACAACAACAACAAAAAGCAGAGTTACCTGGGCAGTGATGGCACATACCTTTAATCACAGCACTTGGGAGGCAGAGAAAGGTGGCTTTCTGAGTTCGTGGCCAGCCAGATCTACAGAATGAGTTCCAGGACAGTCAGGGCAACACAGAGAAACCCTGTCTCGAAACACCAATAAATAAATAAATAAATAAATAAATAAATAAATAAGATAGATAGATAGAAAGAAAAGAAAAGAAAAGAAAAGAAAAGAAAAGAAAAGAGAAGAAAAGAAAAGAAAAGAAAAGAGAAGAAAAGAAAAGAACAGCAGAGCCCTCAACATTAAAACAATATAAGTATGTGACTTCTACACCGTAGCCTAAAGCAATGGACAAGGACCAGCAGAGTTCAGAGAGTGGATATAAGAGGATTGTGTTACACCCATAAGACAATGAAGAAGGGGGAAGAAAGGAAGAGAGAAAAAAAAAGCTAGGGAAGGAGGGAAAATAGAAAAGAGTTGGAAGGAAATACATGGTGAAAAGCAAAGGCTAATGCTGAACCGGAAGTGGATACAGTGTCATTCCCAATGGTCAAACTGAATTGTATCTCAGCATGTCCCCAGTGAGGGGTCCAGTTTTTGCAATTACCATGATGCTCTAAGGTCTTAGGCCCAGGGCTAGGACTTGCTTCATTCCATTTTAATTATTTGAATTAAACATTTTAATTAAAATATAATTGTATCACTTACCAATTCTTCTAGCCCCTTGCACTGGACCCTTGCCCTCACAATGATACTCTATTTTTCTTTGAAAATAAAATATATATGCAGAAATGTATAAATTCCAACCTGCTGTTTCTTTGCTGTTTGCATGCATATTGTTTCAAAACATTATACATTGGTGTATAATGTTATTCCTAGGGAGACATGAATAAATATCTTCTCACACTAGCCCCAATATACATGTTTTATAATTTACTTTTCTTGAACTTAATAACAATTTAAAGTTACTACTAACCTAAACTTCCACCACAGTGCAAAACACTTATATTAAGTTTGGAAATTGCTTTGGAATGTAGCTATCCTTAAAATGTACGTATATAAATGATGTTCTTGGCATATTGTACCTGAAGTAATTTATTTTATGCTCACTTATTTTAGCATAGTGGTTTTGTGCTTTTAATATGGGCTAGAAATACATTTATTTTACATAGTAATACCTTAAGGTCAATAGAAATAATCCAGGCAGGAAAAGAGAATGTTTAATATATTTCTATTATGATTATCACAGTCTGAATGCACTATGTATTGGACTTATTTTAACACAGACTTTACACATTAGTAAACTGCTATGTAGGTGGTAAAACAAAATTAGAAAGATTGCTAATATTATAATTAGACTATTTTTAAAGAAATGGCATCAAAGTTATTTAACATAGTGGCATTTGGGGTTAGCTCGGTTGCTCTGTACTTAAGAATACCTAATGCCCTTTTAGAGGACCAAAGTTCAGATTTTAGCACCCATACTGGGCAGTTTACAACCACATGTAGCTCTGCCTCAAGATAATCTGATTCCTTCTTTTGGCATCTGTGGGCACCTAATCACAAGTGGCATATACTCACCTAAGCACCCCCCCCCATAGACATAAATGATCAGCATGTGATTTTCTTAAGGTTTAGTTGATTTTTTTTTATATAAATGGGGTGACAATTTCACATATTGATGTTTTTTTAGACAGACACTTGATTTTAAATAAACATTGTTAGAGATGGTTTCCTAATGTGTTTTACAAAACTCTTGGCCACCAATGTATAGATACAAGCTCGGAGAGGTGATCCAGACAGGTGGGGGCTAAGTTCCAATACAAATCCAGTACAAATGGGCAACTGGACAAGTTGACATCTGGTTGAAAAAAGTGGATCACTAAAGGAATGGTTTGAAAGGTATACCTGTCTGTCTGTCTGTCTGTCTGTCTGTGCTTCCTAAGCATCTGAGTTGCAAAGCTGCTCTGTGATTTCTTTCTGCCTCATCATGGTCTAAAATAATGGAGTAACTCACAAGAGACTGAAATTTTAGTTACTAATCCAAAATAAACACCCCTTTTAAAAAGTTTCTCTGAAGTATTTTGTTATAGCTGTACTTTGAAAGCTTTCTGCACCCCTATAACTTTTAAATGTTAGTCTATAGCTTATGTCTATCTCTAGACATTAACTTACCCTAATCCAAAAGTCTTCATACTGTCTGTTTTATAAAATTCTCACCCCCCCAAATATCAAATTGCTTTATTTTTTAATCTGTCTCTCTTCTTGTCTTCCTATCCCTTCCCCTTCTCCTCTCCTTCCCCTCCCATTACCCCTCCCTCTCTCCCTCTTTCTCTGCCCCCTCCATCTGGCTAAAGAAAATTCTTCTTCCTATAGCTCCATCTAAGATGATGACAATTCTTGCATCCAGATGGCCAGGACAAAACAAAACTTCTCATCAAACTTTATAATTTTCCCATAGTCCAGTTCCATCCAGAAGGAAACCCAATGCTATCTATTACATAAATATATTCATAAAGTCCTGAAAACTAACCCATTGTCTATTGCTGTCTATTTATATTTTTGTCTGAAGCTATATGATTTCCAGTATGGTCTCTTCAGCTCTACTTTGTTCTACCATCTCTAAAGACATTTTGGAAAAAAAATGTAGCTAGAGAAAACTATTTAATAAAAGGAAAATATCTGTGCAGTTCTCTGCCAAATATCCTACCATAACTTCTTTCCTACAACCACAGATTGAAAGTGGGTATCCTCTCAAGGAACTGATCTCTTTATGGTCTCACCTACCATATTAATTTTCTGGGCTACTCTTCTAAATACAGTAGATTTGTACTTTAAAGAAACAAAACAAAACAAAACAAAACAAAACAAAAAACCCACAAGCGGTGTGGTGTGTTCTAGCCTTGTGAAATGGCACTGGCTCCTCAGTTGAGTTTAAGTTGTCTTCACCCTGATAGCCATAAAGGCAAATCTCTCACCACCTTCTGCTTCTGCTCACTAAGCTTTTGTGGAGATGCTGTGGGTATATTGTGTGACTGTTGCTCAGGAGACATGAACAAAGGTTTACCCTGCCAAATAGGGTACCCTTCTTAGTACTTCAAATCATCTGCCTTCTCCTTTGTACATCCAACAGGTTTTAGCTTTCTTTGTATTTTTCTTTCTTACAGAATACCTACATAATTCTTTGACTAAACTCATTTTCAGGCTTTTTGTGCTAAAATATACTTTCTATGGAAGCAGAGACATCACCCCCCCCCCCCCAATGCTGTACAAGAACCTGTCACAGCATCTGGAAGAAAATGGAACTCAGGAAAACATTTGTTGAAGGATTGACTATCAAAATGCCAACCTAAAAAATCAATCCTAGGCATATTATATGTTATTTAGAGATCTACATTTTAATAATTATTACAGGAGTAAATTTGAAATTATATAATTATTAATAAATTATTTTAAATGTTTTTAGGGAGGAGGAGGGCAGTGTCCTGTACAATTATTTGGTTGTGTGATGTGCTTCATGTGTCTGAATATAGAAACTTCCTATTAGGTGATTTGTACATTCAAAAGATCTTAATTTCCAAGCATATTCTATGGACACTGGTAGAGCAGATGAGGCAATAATGGTATGGATATACTGTGTCGCTGTTGCCCAGGGACATGAACAAAAGTTTACTCTCCCAAGTAGGGTACCAGTGACAAACGAAAAGAAATAATTTCACCCTGTCCATCTTGATTTAACAGTAGTTTATTAGAATTATTTAAAGGAGCATGGGTACGAACGGCCCATGAGTGAGCACATAGTAGCTGCATCACCAAAAACCATCACAGAATTAACGCTGCAGCCGTGGAGCTCCCTGCATGATGTGCAGGCAAGCCCACCAAAGACATTCCAAACTTCCCTAACAATCGTTAATTAGTTATATAACCTTGCAGAGGGACCAAATGAACCATGTAACTTCCCGAGTTCATTGAACTTTGCCCCTTTAGTCAGTTTCGTTCATTTCCATGTTTTGTGGACCTACTTCTTTCCTCTAAGAAGGAATGTTTCAATGCCTTGAAATAGCAGTTCATCTATAGCCATACCACACTGAGTATGCCCAGACACGTCTGATCTCAGAAGGTAAGCATGGATGGAACTGGTTAGAATGTACATGGAAAAATAGCAAGTAAAACACTGTGCAAAATAGGTTACCATTCATTGTGATAAGGAGGAACATCCTGTTATTTCTTAAAGCCTAGGAGAACCTGAGGATTATTGCACTAGTAAAATGACATGCTGGATAGGTTTATGTCAACTTGACACAAACTTAAGTCATCTGAAAGAAGGGACCTCAGTAAGGAAAATGCCTCTATATAATCAGGTTGTAAGTAGGCCTATAAGGCATTTTTTAAATTAGTGATCGATGGGGAGAGATTGGTAGGTAGTGCTGCCTTTCGGCTGGTGGTTCTACCTTCTAAAAGAAAGCAGTCTAAGCAAGCCATGCTGAGCAAACAAGTAAGAAGCACACCTCTATAGCCTGCATTAGCTCCTGTCTCCAGGTTCCTGTCCTGTTTTACTTCCTGTCCTGACTTCTATGATGAACAGTGAGTGTAGGAAGTTACATGGAAGTGCAACCAAATAAAATTATTCCTTCCCAACTTACTGTTTGGTCATGGTGTTTTATCACAGCACTAGAAATCTTAACTAAGACAACTGTCATCTAAATTAGTTAAACCATAGAAAAAGAATGTATCGTGTTATTGTCAGAATCTAGGGGAAGGGAATAATGAGAAGTTGTTATTTAGAAGGTAAAGTTCAGTTTGTCATGTGTAAATGTTCTGAACATCTATTTCTAGTATTGTAAAGCTCCTTGAGCTATACTTAAAAGAGAAAGGTGTCATATTTTATGGTATTAATTCTTGTCACAACCAAAAAAAAATTTTAATAAATGATGAGAAACATGCAAATTATTCTAAAATTTTTAAATTTTGTTTTGAAAAAAAGGCCCATGTAAATAAATATGAATATCTGGAAGCCTTTTATTTATTTGGTTCCCAGTAGTTTCAAACACTAAAGCTTGAATAAAAAAATTGGAAAGGGGGAAGGAGGGAAGGAGGGAGGGAGGGAGGGAGGGAGGGAGAGAGGGAGGGAGGGAGGGAGGGAGAGAAGAAAAAATTTCAAGGGCTATTTGTTTATTTCCTACATGGTATATAATTTATGACACTAAGAAAGAGTTTTCTATTCTCTGGAAAGCTACCATATTTCTTTCTCTGTGTGGATCATCTCACAACAATGTATCTATTCTACCTTCAGTGCCAAAGAATATATATATATATATATATATATATATATATATATATATATATATATCTTTTTGTAATAATTACATTTAGGGATAGCTTGATCTTTGTTACAAAAGTGTTCCAGTGTTCCACATCTATGTCAAACTTATCTTTACTAAATTCTTATGTCAGTATAACACAGAGGTCTAGGTATAAAGTAAATGTTTATTTTAGTTGAGGCATTTGGTGATTGGCAGTGGTGACAGATTTGAGAAGCTATCTTCTGCAATGTCCACGTGACTGATACTTAGTAACAGCTAAGCAAAAAGTCATGAAAAATTCCCAGATCCTGGAAATAAGACATTCCCATGGTACACCTGGCATGTCCTATATGCTGCTAGGAAAGGAAACATGCACATATATTACTTTGCTGGGAAGAAACATGTATGGTTGCTTCTAGTTTCTCTCATATTTCTCACCTCATGAGTCTTTTGTATCTATTGGTGTTAAGCCTTGTTTTCCCTCATGTTGTGAAGTCATAACCATGATTATACAATGATTATGTGTTTCTACAGTAAAACATGGAGCCTGGTAGTGGTCTGGCAATCTCAATGCATTATGGTATGGGACATTATATAAAAATGCTTAGACACTCCTTCAGATCTCCATCAGCATTACAAAGTTCCCACATATTTTGCATCCTAATGAGAAGAGATAGTTGAATACAATGAAGAGATTCTAGTGCTGGCTTTGTTTGTTACATGATAAAGACATACAGATACAAACAATACACAGATTTGTCCTAAAAGTATTGAACAGACTGAGAAGAACGCAATTTATTCAAAGGTACTGCTTCAATCTGTTAAGTATTCCATGGAGAGAATCGAGAAACCTTTTTAAGGGAATGTTGAGATGAAAGAAGATAACTTGTTTTCAAGTCTATGTCAGCGTTTTTAATTTTGTAAGGATTCTAAAAGCCTGCTACAGGAATTGTATTTTAATAAATGTATGCTTTTAAGTTGACACATTTTGAGGTGCAATTATAACAAGAGTATTATTAGAGATGCTAGACCAGGTCACAGGAACACTCAAGGTTTCAGTCATTTACAACAATGCTTAGTTTCACTATTATAATGTGAGAATCTGCCATGATCTAAAATCTAGATACTCTGGTGGTGTGTCAAGACTTAACATGTTCAGCAAAGGAACTTTAAAAGCAACTATTTTATTATTAGAAAAGAATAGGCTTTCTTCAATTTCCAAATATCGGTGGGTAATATTGAATAAATCATCTTGAGCCTATCATTCATAGGCTTTTTGATAAGTACAAATTATATTTAAAATCTCTTTTTATTTCAGCAATGACATTGCAAGTATTTCTTTTGTTGTCATGTATCCAGTTTTTTTTTTTTTTTCAATTTCTGTTAAAACAGTGGCAGTTGCTGAGTACCTGATTTACATCCTTGAAAATGTCCTCAATATTTATACCCTGGATGAAAATGCTAGATCAATTTGTTCTCCTGCTGCACTTTTCTACTTAGAAACTACACATTGGGGGTTGAGGAAATGACTCAGTAGGTAAGACTATTTACTGCCCTTGCAGTAGATCTGGCTTTGTTCCCCAGCACCCACATGGTAACTCACAGCTGCCTGTAACTCAGTGTCTAGGGGATCTGATGCCCCTTCCAACCTGTGTGGGTACTGCACATACACAGTGCACATGCATTCACTCAACACACATACAAACACATTAAGTAAATAAACATTGATATGAAAGTAGATAATTCTGTTGGTAATTATGTCACAAGTCTGAGTTCATAAGATCGTAATTTTCTTAATTACCCTTTTATTTGCAAATTTTCCAAGCTAGAAAATATAAAAGTAGGAACAGTAACCAGTTGTGGGTTACGTGCCTATAATCCCTTCACTTGGGAAGTAGAGTTTAGTCAACACTCAGCTACTAGTGAATTTGGACCAGCCTGATCTGCTTGAGAGCCTGTCTCTAAGCAATGAAAAGGTTTAATATAGGGTGGTTAATTTCTTAGAAAATATGGCTGTCTGTCCGTATATACACAGTTTCAGGACTGATTGTGTATAGAGCTCTATTAGAACTGGAGTTCCCTTCACTGGCAAGTTATCATGCTAAATTGCTATAGTTTCAAGCATATTGCTAGAGATGAAAGAATCCAGAGTTCGGAGCAAATAAGAGTTCATACTCTGGTCAGCTGCAATGAATACCACATCTTGTTTTCTTACATCCATCCACATTTCCACAAACAAATAAGGTAATGTAAACAGAGGCACACACAACATGCAGCATGCTGGAGGAATACACATCCCAATCTCAGGGAATGCAAACATTTAATGGCATCTGTATAGAAAATAGTTCATAAGGCCTGACTTTTGCTCTTGATTATTAATTGATACAGGAGTGCCTGAACTTCTCTGTGTGACACCATTCTAGGGCCAAGTGGATCTGGTTTATATAGGAAAACAAATTAAGCAAGAGTCTGGGAATAAACCAGCAAATAGCATTTCACTACATTTTTGGTTTCGAGTTCTTGTTCGAGTTTAATGCCCTGGTTTCCCTTGGGATAGATTATGATCTGGAAGTATAAGCCAAATAAATCCTTTCTCCTCTAAGCCACTTTCATCATAGCAGCAGAATGGAATCTGTAACACGTTCATACAGAGAGGAAGCATAGAAAGATTAGTTCCATTAAAGTGTGTTGGCTCGCATGGCTGAAAGTAACCCCAGGTAGGTGGGGAAGAATAGCCGGTCTGCACACAAGCAGATACCACCATAACTGCCACAGGGCTGCTCACCTGCCATTTCCCCGGGGGGTTGGAAACACCAAAATCCCTGGGATCCACAGAGATCACTGGTATATATTTTCTCTGTTTCTTTTTGTTTGTTTCTCTCTTTCTTAATATTGTTTTTTAATCAGCCTCTCTTTTTGAAGTCTAGACTGTCATCAAATTTATAGCAATTTCATCCCTAACTTCCCAAAAGTAGGTTTAAGAGCTTTGAGCCACCATGTCTGTCACACATACTCTTAAGTAGCATAAAGAATGACTCACAGAATCTGAAACAGAGATATATTTCTAGAAGAAACAAGAACACTGTGGGCTATGTGGACTCTGTAGCTCTTGGTAAGGAAGGAATCTGAGCTTTCATCCATCCTCACATTGCAGAGCTGGTTTCTAAAACCTGTGTTCATGAAATGACATTTCCTGGCAGGATTTGTCTCTTAAAATGTGTGAATAGCTGCCCTTTATGAAGAACTGTTTTTCGCCATGCTAAGGGTATTCTACTTTTTTCCCATTTTACAATATGCTGCTCTAAAGCAATATTTAGACATTAAATTAGATTACAAATGTTTTAAATTATATTCACTTCTTCAGAAGGTGTCGTTAAATAGTTTCTCCCTTTGACAATATCTTCCCTGTTTTATCCACAGCATTGCAGAGATGCTGTGTCATGCCAGCCATTGTAATTCTTTATCTTTCCCCATTTCCAATGGCTTTCCTCTGTTAGGACTAAAATTGGGACAAATGACTGTGTCCCACTTCTAGTTTTCTAACCTAGAAGTTACTCAACATCTCTTCATTTTATAGCTGACATTATGTACAATAATAACCAACAGGTTTAGTACAGAAGTATTAATAAACTATAGGCAGAGTCATGTGCAAAGCCTTGTAATAAATGACAGAGTACAAAGATCAATCACCAGCATCATTCACATTAAAGTTTTTCATTGCTGAAAAGCAGATAAGGGCATGTAAAATGCAAAGAGCAGGCTTGAGGAGTTGTTTCCATACTTAAAGTACTTTCTGTGAAAGCAAGAAGACAGACATAAAAGCTACACCTACCTACCTGTGTCCCAGTGATGTGACACTAGGAGAGTCAGGCTCAGTGGGATACCCAGGCTTTTCCAGATAGCCAGTCTAGCTGAATCTGTGAGCTCCATGTTCAGTGAGAGACTCTGTCTCAGACACCAAGGTGGAGAGCAATAAGAGAATATTTGACACTTGTTTCTAACTTCTGTGCATGTTCACATGCACATACAGGCACACACAGGCACATACAGGTACACACACACACACACACACACACACACACACACACACAAAACAAAATGGAAAAACTCATAGTATGATATATTCCAAATTCATATCTAGGCTATTAAATGAAATATGAGTTTGGTATTTAGTAAATATGATATTTCATGTTGTTATTAAAGATGCTACCTGTAACAATATCTTCCATTTCAAAAGAAGAAAAATGTGAAGAAAGTGATGGATTCTGATACTGAAGGAAGAGGGATATATATGAGAAGAGATGGTTTTACTGTTATTTATGCCTCAGAGTCATCTCATCAGAAAATTCACATCAAACTCAGAGAGGAGGTTGTATTTCACAAGAATCACATAGATAGCCTTCTTTTGCATTTGGGGTCCAAAGAGAGGAACTTTAAAAAAAAAATTAGAACTGTCTTATACTATTCTAAGTATTCAGAAAAAAATTAATGAACCACACTGCTCCTTTTTGCTGTTTTTATTGCTGCATTATATATAATGAGTTAATTTTCATAATAAATATATGAAGCTTAAAAATGATCTAGTCTGCCGGGCATGGTGGCACGCGCCTTTAATCCCAGCACTCGGGAGGCAGAGGCAGGCAGATTTCTGAGTTCGAGGCCAGCCTGGTTTGCAAACTGAGTTCCAGGACAGCCAGGGCTATACAGAGAAACCCTGTCTCGAAAAACCAAAAACCAAAAAAAAAAAAAAAAAAAAAAAAAAAAAATTGTCGCTTAAAATCTAACTGAAAGTATATTCAGTGCACAAGTTAAGTGAAAAGTGTGTGGTGGCCATGAGGAATGTCCATATTTACATTTTCAAAGCAGAACGGTCAATTACATTAAACTATTTTAGAGGTGATAATAATGGGAATCATTTAGGATGTAAATGGCCATACATCACAAGCTCACCCTCTAATTACGGAACACAGAATGCTAATAACAAACTGCCTATGAATAAATGCTGTATCATTTGCTTTGTCAATACTTTAAACAAGAACAGAATTCAGTGTCTTTGTGCTTCACAGTACTGTGCAGTACATCTTCGGTAACTGCATACCTAAGGTAATTTAATCAGAAATACATGTGATATTTGTTTAATTATAAAGAATAGGAACTTTTTACTGCCTAATATGAATGTTTATATATTAATAAGACAATGCATTAAAATATTTGGCAATATTTGTTTATTATTTCTTTTAGTCAATGTTAGAAATAATTTTACTCAAACAACCATAAAAAAGAATAACTACCCACATTTGTAAATATAAAATGATGTCTGAAGTTTCATAGTAAGATTTTGGGGGAGACTCAGTATCACTAAGAGCTAATCTGCTTTGGAGAATCTTAGGATGCCCTCCAGTTCCATAAAAGCAATAACTTAATTGATCCTGTTAGAACAGTGCTGGTACCAGGAGCTGAATAGGTGCCCTGAATAGGTTGAAGTCATGAGGGAATATGTGTTGTTTACATGAGTACAGCCACAGCAAGTATCATGGCCATCAGAACTTGGCAAAGCCTTTCTCTACATTGATCAGGCTTGAAATTGAGAAAGCCATCTTCCTCTAGTCCAATTACAGATTCCAGTACAATTCCAAATGATTGATTATTATGGGCAAAACTAGCAACCACAGGTTCCTCCTCTTAGTTGTTTAGTCTTAGATTGCTCACCTATGGAGACTGCTCACCCATGGAGACCTCCCACAGAGACTAGCTAGCTCCTCCTGTGCTGTACATGATAACCTGAGGTTCAGGGTTACAACCTAGTTGGTGCCTCAGAGGGCCTCAACAATCTAACCTCATCTTTTCTGTACCTGTACCTGTACTTCTGTGCTTCCTTCATTCCCTCCATACCCCACAGGGAGGGTTCTAGGGCACAAACCAACAGGGGAGTCATACATGGTAGTTTTATGATATCCTTATATAAGAAAATACCTCCATAAGATGGGTGTATAGGCAAGTCTATTGCTTGATTAATGTTAATAAACAACTCTCTATGGCTGGTGCCACACATGGGCAGGTAGTTCTGAGGTGTATAAGAAATGCTGCGCAGCTAGGATTGAGTAAGCTAAGATCGAGTAAGCAGAGTTCTTCCATGGCTTTTGCTTCAGTTTGTCTCCAGGTTTCTGCCTTAAGTCCCACCCTTGACTTCCTTCAGTGATGTACTGATGTGTGTATAGAAGTGAAATAAGTTGCTTTATCACAGCAATTGAAAATAAGTTAAGACAGAGGGTAAATAAAAACTCTCGATACCTCAGTGTAGGGGAATGTCAGTGTTGGGAAGTGAGTGGGTGGGTGGGTGGTGAAGCACTCTCATAGAAGCAGGAGTAGGGGGCTAGGATAGTGGATTTCCGGAGGGGAAACCAGGAAAGGGGATAACATTTGAAATGTAAATAAAGAAAATATCCAACAAAAGGAAAAAAAAACTTCTCTAATAAAATGCTTAGTTATTTGTCATATTTGTTCCACTAGTTTGTGTATGTCTATTTAACCAGTAAAAAAAAAAAGAAATAAAAAAGAAAAAAAAACTATATGTGCAGTAAATAACTATGTAACATAAGCATACATACTGGAGAATTGGATGAGGCAGGGAAACTTGGAGGAAAGTAGGGCCTTGATAGAGATGTAAAGGGAATACATTAATTAATTAGTGGGGAAAAGGCATACCTATTAAACATTTATATTAAAATTGAGCATGACCAATTTTGGGAAATATGAATGCAAGAACTGATTATTGAAAAATCAAAAATTAAGAAAATAAGCAAGCTGGGTGTGGTGGCGCATGCCTTTAATCCCAGCACTCAGGAGGCAGAGGCAGGCAGATTTCTAAGTTCGAGGCCAGCCTGGTCTACAAAGTGAGTTCCAGGACAACCAGG
>NC_034592.1:67250292-67254025 GCF_900095145.1 Mus pahari | reverse complement strand
AAAAAAAGAAAAGAAATAAGATGATTACTTATCTTTTCATTTTTAAGTTCCAAAAAGGAAGATATTTTCAAATACATAGGTGATAAAAAGTTGTACACTCTACATTCTTAAATCATATGCAGCAGTAATTCATTTGAAAGTAAGTTATACAGTGAATTTTAGGGACTCAAGTTCATAAATGCTTGCAGTATGTGTGCCTGCTTCAGCCACTTTAAATCAACAAAACCAAACACATTATATACAAAAATCACATAATCTAGTTGAGAGAAAACAAGCATCGTTGACTGCTAGAATAAAAGAAAAAGAAAAAAGAAAAAAGTACACATTTCATTTCATAGACAACATTCACACTACAGAGAGCTCAAAGTTCTTATCCACAGCCTTTCTCTTAAAACCTTGGATTCTAACCTAGGCGTTTCAGTTATTTGGCATCACAGATGTCAAACTGTCAGCCAGGCATCATAATGCGTGATTCTTGCTCTGGGTTAGTTGGAGGGACGGCTATCAAGCATGTGTAGGAAAGCTGTCCTGATCTATCAGGCCATCCACCCTCCTCCTTTCTCCCACAATCAGCAAGCAATTTATCAAAATATCATTTCCCCAAAACATCCAGAACTCTCTGGGAGCTTTGATCAATTTTCTCCATTTCGGTAAAACTGAGCGATGCTAGGCAGCCCTTGACGAATGCCCACTTAGTGTCTGCTCCTCAACCTTGCTCAGCTGGGAGCTGATGAAACAGCTTTAGCACAAATGCAGACAGTTCCAGCAGTGGACAGAGAGAATGAGGACAAATACATCTTTGTAAAAACTGAGACCTGTCATCTCGGCTTGATGCTCATTTCTTTCCATGGTCGATTTATTCTTCATCGTATTAAGCCTTCAGTCACTGACTATCAGTGGAATAGGTTTTGGGGGCTTCTTGAGGAATTACCGTAGACATTAGTAGTCAATGGAAACGTATTTATGAGCTCTTGAAGTACTGAACAAAGAAAAACTACATATAATTCCTAAATATCATGTGGATTGCTATTCCATTTGATATATAAGTGTACTAAGGTGTCCAGCGTTCAGTCTAGTCCACTCAGATGGAAATGTTTTTAGAATCCTTTCAATTATATAAGATGGTTTCACAGGAGTATGCTTCCTTAGTTTGGGGGATGCTTCTGCTCTTCTTAGGACCTAGTGCCATATAAGCCAAGGTGAACCTCTTGTGATAAGTAATGAAAATCTCAGTAAAGCATACAATAACTCCGATATTGAGCATTATACCATTACAGAGTCATTTTCTGTCAACTCAGCTAAAAAATAAAACCCTGATGTTTCACTTTCCAGGTGTTTAAAAACTAGAGAGTCTTAATGTTCTGAGAAAAGTGCCTGAAAGAATTATGTTTCTAGGTCATTCATAATGCTTTTCCCAATAATAGATTAGTGCTCATGTGATGAGAAATGCAGGAGTAATAGCATTTGTCTGGCATGTTTATATAGATTTTAAAACATCTTTGTCCTAAACCTCTGGAAGTCTTCCATTTGTTTTCATGAATTATTTTCAAAAATTCATACATAAGGAAAAATTTCAGAATAGCCTTTTAGTATAATTTTCATACAATATATTTTGATCATGTTTCTCTCCCCTAACTCCTGTTAAATCTAGCAGGAGAAAGTAACAGAAGGGTTTTTAAATGGGTGAACAGAATCCTCCTCAAAGAAAAATAGAAACAAGACGTGGGCTTTAAGATGGGAGAGTTCGTGGAAACCCGGAAATCAGCAAGAGAAAAGCCAGAAACCTTTTAAGAATCAGAAAACTGGTATAACAGCACAGAAAGAGGAAATAAATACCCTGGCTCCTGGTGCTGGCCTCCACAAGCAGTTAAGGCAAAATCAATCCTCTGCAGGGTTGAGGGAAAAAGTCTTAGCAAACTCTCTAACTGCATAGAACCTATCAACTCTAGCCAGTGGCACGCTTCAAGACCCTGACATTCTTCAAGCTCAACTACCTAAGTAATCTGACATATGCTCAGTAGCCTGCCTTTATAAAATGACTTGACATCTCCTGGAAAACTCTAGGGAAGCTGTGGCTGTAACCAGAAGCTTTGGTGAGAAATGTTCTAGAACATTAATAATATAAAATCATAGTATCTAATAGCAGCTTTGACCTGTGAGATATATATATATATATATATATCAGTGGACATAACAGTATTTACTAACTCTCGATATAAACTTATTTTTCTGTATAGTGATAATATAATTTCCCTACAGGTTTTCCACCCCGCTCTTTATGTCTCTGCTTCTACATCTCTCCCCTTTGTATGAATACAGTGTGTTATATATTTGTGTGCATGTGAGTGTGGAGTTTGTACCCATGCTGAACGGAGGTTACAGATTGGAAATAATTTTGTCCTATTTTTGCTGTAACTGGAAGTCACCAATTTCTAGATTAGCTGGCTAGCAAATCTCTACCGTCCTCCTGGGTCTACCTCTCAAGGATGGGATCTGAGATACACATACACTCAAGTCAAAACATGCATATTAAAGCTCTGAACGCAGGTCACCAGGCTTGCCCAATGAGGATTTTATCTATTGTACTTTTTCTTCAGCACTTCTATGTTTGATTTTTTAAAAAACCAAATGAGAATATTCATATAGAGCTTAATTAGTAGAATGGCTTGACATTAGAAGCTCTCAATTAGTTTTCATTTTTAACTAAAGAAATAACTTCATGGGCACTGATAAGACAGAAGAATCCATGTAGTAAAAACATTAGACAGAGAATTTAAAGGCTGGGTCATTCAAGCTTATCGTTTATTAAGAGAGTACATTAGAGAGTAGGCAGCGAGAATAATTTAGAATACCAAGCTAGAATCAAATGGATAAGAATCTTATAAGCCAGTTTGAGGATGAGATTTCAGATGAACAATGACACACAGACTCACTTTTGTTTTGCTTGCAAGGAGACTTTTTAATCTGGCACAAAATGAAGAAAAATGTGTAAGAGATAAAAAATAATATATTGTTATGGTGAATTGGTTAAGTATGATTGAGAAGATAGAAAATAAAAGGTAAAATAAAAGATCAGAGATATAAATCCATACATATAAGTGGATATTTATATGTGATATATGTTTTACATATACATTTGTAGAGTTAGAGAGGATCTCTGGATATATTCATTAAGAGGGACAAACTTCTAAAAAGCTTTTATCATATGTTTGAGAAATATACAAATGGCTTCAATAAGTATCAAAACTGTATCTCTCATACTACAGGATTTGAGGATACACAATTGAAGACATGGGTTGTGAATGAAGTTGTGGGAATGAAATTCTACAGGATGATGGCAAAAGGAGAAAGTGGAAGAGAAGAAGAGAGTATGAGGACACTGTATCATAAAGAAACCAATCAAGAGAGAAAGAAAGGAAAGAGAGAGGGAGAGAGAGAGAGAGAGAGAGAGAGAGACAGAGACAGAGACAGAGACAGAGAGAGACAGAGAGAGACAGAGAGACAGACACAGAGAGACAGAGAGAGAGAGACACAGAGAGACAGAGAGAGACAGAGACAGAGACAGAGACAGGTGGTGGCACACACCTTTAATCCCAGCACTTAGGAGGGAGAGGCAGGCAGATTTCTTGAGTTCGAGGCCAGCCTGGTCTACAATGTGAGTTCCAGGACAGCCAGGGCTACACAGAGAAACCCTGTCTGAAAAGATAAAAAAGAAAGAGAGAGACAGGGAGGG
>NC_034592.1:67221532-67250162 GCF_900095145.1 Mus pahari | reverse complement strand
AGGAAGGAAGAAAGGAAGGAAGGAAGGAAGGAAGGAAGGAAGGAAGGAAGGAAGGAAGGAAGGAAGGAAGGAAGGAAGGAAGGAATCAAGCGCTATCTGAAACCTGTAGCCTGCTCAAAACTCTCTGTGGAGAGAGGTTACTGAGTATAACTGATGTGTTTAGTTTAGGGAAGTGCAGATCTATGACAAGTGGTGATTTGAAAGAGAGGCACCTTCAGTTTAGATACTGGAACTGTTCCTACAATACTAGTATGACCCTGGAATATTAACTGAACCTCTTTTACATAAATTCAGAATGAACATTCTTAATTTAAAATGTTGCTTGGGAATTCATAGATATTGCTCCACAGTGACCAGGATATAATCATTAAATAAACATCAATTACTTATTCATATTACTTTCAATGAAATATATTTAAGTGAGTCTCATTGGGACCAAATGTACTTTGCTGTATAGTCTGACCTTTGTATATCAATAATTATTCTTTTATTTGAACATTACCTACTATTTACTATTACCACATATATAAGCTTACATACCATGGGAAAGAAAAAATAACAAATAAAATATGGTACTGCTATGACTTGGGAGGAAACATAATTGTACAAAAAGTCCCAGACCATCAGGAAATAGATTCTGTGTTGACAAAAATAAAGCCAGCTCTTAGCTTCCAGGCTCTGAATCAGCCGTAAAAGTCAGGTCGTAAGCCACTGAATAAGAACAATTGCACAGAATCTTCACAGCAGACATGTTTCAGTCATCCTGGTGTTCTTTCACAGCACTCTGCCACAGGATTCAAAGGGAAACTCTGTTCTATGATGCTATTGATGCAAATGCTGACAAATGTCACATTTGGAAAGCTTATTTCAAGCAAAAATTAATTGCTGCTATTTTCTTTGGCTTCAATACTAAGAGAGAAAATTGTTTGAATAAAATTATTAAATATCTTCTATTTGTATATAAACTAGTAAGTGTTTTACACTCCCCAAATATTTTCTTGCAAGTAACTATTTCTTTTGATGGAAATAAACAAAGCATTAATTATCATTTCCCTGATATCTGTAATAATTCATCTATCTTATCAATTCACCCTTTGGATAAATCACTCCAGTGATTCTAACATCAACATTCCACACAGGCAATATTTTGCCTGAATTTAATTCAAGATATTAAATAATTTAAAAAGCATTGATCTGTTTTTTTCATATTTATCCAAGTATTCAAATTTAATCAGCTCTTTGTACCAGCATGTTTTGTGACGTGACAGTAATGTGTCTGCCAAGACCAATCAGGAGAAACATCTTTGTGAGGCAGGCGGTTCAAAGACAGAGAGTTAAATATTGATGAGCAAAGGGAGTTAACCATGTTCATGGTCAACCTTTCTTTTCTTTGAGGACCTAAAACAGAGAGATATGAAAACTCAGTGTTCATAGTGTTCATCAAAGACAGCTATTTAAATTTAAAACTGACTTTCTTATGTTGCTAAATGTCAGATAAAGTTAATCATAAAATATTTCCGAATATATAAAACAAGATAAAATATATCAATGTCTTTACAGTAAAACATTCATTCTGTAATCTTTTTCATTTCAGTTATTTCTAACCTTCAGGAAAATTTGCACACTCAATTCATTTGCTTTCTTTCTTTCTTTCTTTCTTTCTTTCTTTCTTTCTTTCTTTCTTTCTTTCTTTCTTTCTTTCTTTCTTTCTTTTTTTGTTTTTTTTTGAGACAGGGTTTCTCTGTATAGCCCTGGCTGTCCTGGAACTCACTCTGTAGACCAGGCTGCCCTCGAACTCAGAAATCCACCTGCCTCTGCCTCCCAAGTACTGGCATTAAAGGCGTGCGCCACCACTGATGGGCTCAATTCATTTTCGGTTCCAACCCTCCATGCTTGTAATATTCAATGACTATATAGCATCATATGTACGTGGAATGCCATCTTTTGTCATATGTGGGTTTCATCTACCACACCAATAGCCACTGAGCTCATTCAGCAAATAGTCATTAACTATCTAACTTCAGATATGATGTCTAAAATGTACACTAAGGTTTGAACTTGGGATAAAGTCAGCATAAGAAGTAAAAACACATGACTATAATTGTCAGATCTTTCATTTTCCTTGATTTGTGTCTTTTAAACTATCTCATCAATCAGTTACAATTCTGTCAAAGAACAATTTTTTTTCATCAATTGAAAGAAGCTAGACACAAGGGATGTGTACAGAGTGTGACTATGAAATGTAAAATACAGGAATATTATTCTTGATATCGGGAACTCCTACAATAGCTATAGGACAAAAAGTAGCAGAGATGGGGATATGAAGAACCCTCCAGAACTGAAATAATCCTTTGTATCTTGATTAATGTAAATGTCATTGATAAATTTATTGTAAAGTTATAGTTGAGTTTTACAGGTATGATATAGTATACTTCATTTTATACAATGCTATTTTTTTCAAGTAAATGTAACACATGTTTAAAACTTAGCTTCCAAAACCTGCTTATGGTCCTAGGTTTTGCTTCTAAAGTATGCAATAGACATATACTCCTGCACTGAGCAGGGTCTCCAATGCTTTTATGTGATCTTTCTTTATGTCATATCTCAAAATATACTTTTTGATGTGATGAAGTTATAAAATGATCTTAGTATTTCAGTTCTAGACATGCAGCTGTTATAAAGATTCTCCTATTATATATTCCTTTCCAATGTTTAATGCCATAGGCTAATTATACAGATTAATAGATCTCATGGTGACACACTGTAGGCACACAGCATACGTTGATTGTATTTACTTCCCCATAATCCAGTTGTCCTTCTAGTTCTGCCCACAGATCTCTTTTATTTCTCTCTAATATGTCCCTTCTACATTCATGTCTCTGTTTTTAGATGTTACATAATACAAAACATGTGCTAAATGTCTTTTGGGGTCCAGCTCATTCCCCTTGTCATGATGATGTTTAGTCTCAATAATTTTCACAATAGCAGCATGATTTTGAAATTCGGTTCAAAATATTAGATAGCTATAAATTTTATCTTGGCATGGAGCAGAAATTTTGAGTTTCCAAAATATACTCTTGAATGCTAATGTGAAGCATGAGCAACTCGATTGGCAAAGCTTGTTCTAGAGTGGTAGGTTTCTGGATGTTTTAGGTAGGAGGGAGGCAGTGCTCACTCAGGACTAGTTACCCCTAAGTGTCAAAATGATATTTCTGGGTACTTTATGCAAATATTTGAGAGACTTCTTTTCTAGTATGTCTAGTAGGAAGGCATACTGAGGGGTTGCTGAGTGATGCTGTCTCCAGTCTCTTTTAAGTGCCCTTCCCAAGGGCACATGGATTTCCAACAAATGAATTAATCAGGACCAATAACAAATATCAAAGCAGGTCTTTCCTCCCCGATGTTCTTTGTCCTGTGACTCGACTTACTTTCTTCCCAAGTTCGGTTCCCTACTCTCAATTCAGAAATTCTGATGGTTTTCACTTATGTATGATTCAATCACCATAGCCTAGAGAATATTTTACATGCATAACCTGGGTAAACTTCATGATCTTCTGATAGTTTCCTTTCTTCAAGATCAGTATTCTTTTATGCCTTTTATAGTCAATTGCTTTTGCCTCTTCGTTTGTTGTTTCTCTTTTGAGACAGGCGTTCACGTATGCCAAACTAGGCTGGAACTCACTGTTAAGGAAAGATGACCTCAAACTACTGATCCTCATGTTTCTGTTTTGTGATTCAGATTGTCTGGGATTCAGACTTGTGCCATGATATCGAAATTATATGGTTCTGGGAATTCAATCCAAGGCTTCCCGCAAGTTCAGCAAGCATTCTTCCAGCTGAGCTGCATCCCCTGCCTGCCAGGGTTTTATTTCCCCCATTATTTGCTGACTTCCTGTGGAATAGCAAAATGAATCCATCACCCCTCGTAACTCCCTGGAAGTAGAAGTCCTAATAATCTTTCATGCAAGTATTATGGAAATGACTTTAAGATATACATGGAAATTCAAAGTGATTTAAATAGCCAAGTTTTTCAATCATGAACATGCTATCTAAGTCTGCATTAAGCCAGATAGCAAGACTCAACTTCGCTTAGAAATATTTGGATAGGGATTATGTTCTTTGAAGAATGTTAATGACACAGAAATGTTGTATTGTAAGCACCCGTTTATGCTAGAGTTTTGTTTTGTTTTCTTTTCAAATAAGCTAAGCTGTTGGAAGGCATGCTGGTTGGAGCCTTTGATTGAAAGCTGTCAGACCTTTCCCCTGGCTCCAGGTCTTTTGGGAACTGTCAGTAAAACAGCCCTGGTGATAGATAGGGTTCATAATATAGTATCTTATCTTCAGTAGTTCATTGTTACTGTTAGCAAGCTAAACTTAATCTATAAGAAGTACCATAATCATGGTGTTGTTGAAGCTATGAGTTCTGCCTCCAGAGGCTTTGCTTCAGCCAGCCATCCTCGGGGTCTTCTGATATTCTCTGGGAGGCTTTACTGGCTATATCAAGCCTTGCTGATTTCTTAAAGATGCTTCCCAATTTAGAGTTGTTGATTTTGGGTTTTTTGTTTGTTTGGTTGGTTTGGTTTGGGTTTTTTGCTTTTATCTCATGAGTGATTAATATGGAAAAATGATTATAATAATTTTTGATACAACATTTTCTGGTACGAAGTCACAGCTTTGCTGTCAAAAAGAGCCACAAAAATCATATAGCAAAAAATTACCATTGATAAGCAATAATGTCTAGGAAGTCTTATTTATAACCAATATTTAGTCACTTGTCACCTGTATGATATTTTTCTTAGGTACACTCTCTTTTAAGCATAGTGATCATGGACAATTACTATGTTATCCATGTTTGGAACTAAGCTTGAGTGTGTATAAATAAGTGTGCCTCTAGGGAAAATTCAGTAGTATAAGGAAAACACTCACATTGCTTTTAATTATTTAAATGTAATTTCTTTAGAGATAAAACTTTTGGTACATTGTGTTTTAATTTTAACAAAACAAAAATGAAATACTTACTGTGAATGAGGTAAAATTCTCTGAAGCCCATCTAAAGGTAAAAGAAAGAGATAACATCAGAATTTATTTTCTGACCTCCAAACATGTGCTTGGTGTATATGCAAGAAAGAAAGAGAAAGAAAGGAAGGAAGGAAGGAAGAAGGAAGGAAGAAGGAAGGAAGGAAGGAAGGAAGGAAGGAAGGAAGGAAGGAAGGAAGGAAGGAAGGAAGGAAGGGAGGGAGAATGGAAGGAAGAGAGAAAGGAAGAAAGAAACAATTTATAGATAGCTTAGGTTTAATACTATGTTCTAACCTTTGCATTTAGTAAAACCCAGGTTTTTAATTTCAATTTTCACTGTTTTATCCACTGACTGGGAAGACATTTAATAATCTTTGGATTGAAATTTTAATTTACTTTAGTGCTTGCAAAACCTAGCATGGACAGAACTAGAGGTGATTCATACATCCAAGAATGCTTGAACTGACCACCATATGATAAATTCTTCTTTTAGTTTCAGAAATGCTGTTACATTGAAATGTATTATAAAATGATGCAATAAATTGATGGTAAATGATGTTTCTATACTTTGAGCTAAAAAATTAAAATCCTTTATTTTATGAAATACATTTCCTTAATTATCAACTAGTGGGTCACTATAATAATCTTTATTCTTAAAAATAAGTCATAGTCAGTACAAGCAGGAACTCTCTTCTCTGTGTTGAACAGTCTTGGAACCTCAACTTGATGTGGTGGCAGACAAGAATTCCCTCAGTCTTACAGGTTTCTAGAATAGAGCTTAGACTCCTCAAAGAGATCATTTGGGACAAAAAAATAAAAATGTGAAAGCCCTGTGTAAAAGCCAAAGTCTGAAGAGGAATGCTCTATCAAATGGAAAAAAAAAATAAGTGAAAGATATAAAATGTATTCGTTCATAAACATCCTTTATTTTTCCACAATATTTTGAAAGCCTTCCTCATATTATATGGAACACAGTGTAACAGGCATTAGTCATGATCTTATGTAAAGTCGAATTTTTGACTATGGGTTTAAATACAGCATGTTAAGACAATCTCCGTTCATAGAGAATATCATACATCAAGTCTCATAAATAATAAAGTACATGACTGAACAAGAGACAGTAGAGTATCACAGCTGGAGTTTAAAAGATGGAAAAGAGGGAAGAGAGCTGGGGTGGGATGGATGATCTTGATGATACTTAATTTGGTTAATATCATGTGACCAAATGTAGGACCAATTAATGGAAATAAAAGTTTGTCTCATTTTACATTTTCTGGTATTGCCATGTCTGTATATCTACTCCATGTAAATGTCAAGGATTTCAACTGCACTACGGAACATCATGACTCTATTGCATGCTGAAAACAAAATTAAATATATTATGACATTAAAATGTTACCTCTGTTGCATAAAGGAAATTATTACATATAATTGTCTTAAAAAATTTTTAGATTGGGCTGGTGAGATGGCTCAGTGGGTAAGAGCACCCGACTGCTCTTCAGAAGGTCCGGAGTTCAAATCCCAGCAACCACATGGTGGCTCACAACCGTCCGTAACAAGATCTGACGCCCTCTTCTGGAGTGTATGAAGACAGCTACAGTGTACTTGATTATAATAAATAAATAAATCTTTAAAAAATTAAAAAAAAATTTTTTAGATTATTTTTTTATTTGAAAACCTGAAATACAAATGTTCTCCTTAGTCGAGATTGTTTTTTAGTACAAAACTGGATACTTCCCCAAAGTAATATTCAGAGAGCTGTCTCTATTTGATTCTATATTCTATCAAGTTGGCAACACCAACCATCTCATACTCTAAGGAACAAGTCCTTCTCTAGTATTGGCATCAGTCCCCCATATAGCCACTTACTGCTCAATACATGGCATGCTATTACTGCTCAGCCCACTCCATGCTATGTATTAAATGAACTTTCCACTCTGTTGTGTGGTCTAAAGGGAAAATTCATTCACTGCCAGCTGCTAGTTCCTTTCAAATACTGTTGTGGCCAACCCAGCCTGGGAATAGGTCGACGTGATTCTATATAGATATGTAATGATCTCAGATCCTCCTAACAGGGAAACTGCAAAGCCAGGGGCAGGTTAGAGCAACTCTGAAGATAGTTAATGTGGCTCATTAGTGATTGGGATACAGGTTATTAGGCGAAATTAAGTTTTCTATATCCTACTTCCTGATCAACTGATAATATTACGTCAATTTTACCTTCTCATGATGACTCTGTGAATAATTGCAACAAGTTACAACTTAGATCAGCTAAGACAAGTGTATGGCATTTTACTCAGCTCATTCAAATAGTGAGCACCCAGTTTTTAATTCTTACCAATAAACAATAAACACTTGCTTATTTATTTTTATAGAAACAGTACTTATTCTTTTAAAAGAAAGTTTCCATAAACCCTGGCATGTGGTTTTAAGTTCATAAATTTATCATTCATAAATGTGGATAGAGTTTGGCATTAATACAAAGATATTAATATTGGTCTGAAACTTCCATCATCCCTCACATTCTCTCCTGTTGAATTCTGTCTAGTGTTGTAACATCCTGCCATACAGATCCCAAGCCTAGCTACAGGAACATGGTTGGACATTTAGAAGATAATTGTCAACCTGGACTTAAAAAGACCTGTGTACCAGAAGTTTCTTCTTGAAACTTCTTGCCACTTGTTGGTGCATACACCATCAGAAGTCAGAGCAACTCGTGGTTTATCCTGAAATGTAAAAAAATTAGAGTAAAGGTGAACACTCTAGTCAATCCAACCAAACTCAACCTGAACTGGAAAACAGCTGGCCAATGTTGAGCATGCTGATTGAATCCACACTCTATCAACTGAAGCAGGGTATCAATCTCCAGCCAAGTACAGATGTGTAAGCAATCAATCCTTATTGTTATAGCCTGACAAGTGTCTATAGTGGCTTGTTCCTTAGCATTGTTGTGGTAACCTATTGCTCACACAGGTGCAAAGACATTGAGTCATATATTTGTCTGACATATAAAAATAGTAAAGGTCTTTCAGATAGCAAATTGAAAATATTTCTCATGCTGAAAGGTTTGTATGATATTAAAAGATAGATTCCTTTTAGCTTGATGTCTTCATGCCAACACATTTACTTGCATTTAAGATATTGCTTTAGCTATAAAAATATAGCAAGTATTGAAAATGGTGAGGAACATAAACATAATTTTTAGATAAGATTTGAAAATCTAACAAAGAAAAAGACCTGGAGGTATCTTTCTATCTATCTTTTTAAAATTTTATACATGAAAGTTGAAGAGGTTGCTTGAATTCAGTTCCCACCACCCATGTTATGTGATGCATAACTACCTATAATTCCAGCTCTGTGAAATTTGAAGCTCTCTACTGTCCTCCACAGGCACCCACATTCAACTGAAAATACCCACACACAAATGCACATAATTATACATAAAATAAATCTTTCACCCAAAGGATATATATATATATATATATATATATATATGCATATATATATGTATATATATATACGTATATATATATGCATATATACATATAAATATATATCCTACTAAAAGAGCAGAAATAAAATATATATTATATATATATGTGAATATATATATATTTATAAATATATATATATAGTAAATATATTTTTTCCTTACTCCCAGACTTCAGCATCCCCCACCTGTCCAAGCATATCTACCAACTTTCTTCCAACTTCTTGGGTTGTTTATTGTTGTTGTTTTGCTGTGTTTGTTTGTTTGTTTAATAATGGATTAAGTCCTGTTAGTGATACCCACATACTTACCTCTACAAAGTCATCCATGGCAGCATCACTTCACAATGGTCACCACTGCCCAAAGTTATAGGACCCTAGCAGCCATCAGCTGCCTTTTACCTCTCCTCTTACCAAGATCTTAGTTGTGTGGTCTTATGTGGGTCATAAAGGGTGTGGGTTCATAAGTCAAGTCAAATTCAGAAGCTATCCTTTTGCAGCCTGCCTCCTCATATACCAGGTTGTACATTCCTTCTCCCCTATACAAAATGTTCCCAAGTTTTGGAGGTAGTGTTATTTCATTTGTTGCTTCCGATACTATACTAGATACAAGCATGTATGAGTATTCATGATAGAAATAAAATACACATAATTACACCAGCAAAGCACTCTAACAGTAAATGCCCTCAGACATTCTGCATATGGGAGCTTGTCAAAAGTAAGGTCTCTGTAGCAGGCCTGATATTATTAGAAGCAAACAGAATTGAATTCTTTTTTTTTTTTTTTAAAAAAGCTTCTGCACCAGAAATGACTGTTACTGATGCTGTTCAACCCTAGTACAATTACATATTTTCAATAAAGGTTCAGCAATAACAAACAGCAGAAGTAAACATTGATCTAGTACAATTGGGAACAAATATTTTCCCGGGATTGTGTTGCAGTTTCATTTTTGGAAACAATAAGTACATAGTTTTGGAAAATAATACAAAGAGATGATGATATTTATTAGAATTAACAAGCATAATTTTCAATAAAAATCAGATATCATTGTTATCTTAAAGGGATTAATGACTGAAAGAATTTGACAGGGATATTCAGGTATTACCATGCATCATCAGTCTAGAATATTGCAAAAGATTCCTCATGCATAAATATAAGGTTCAAGGCAAAAGGCATTATCACCTTTTGATTTTGTCCTACTCTGGACTAAGTACATCACGAGAAATTATATGAGCAGGAAGACTTCCCAGACAGCCTTAAATAACTTTCTCATAGAAAATATTGATATCACCAGGGCTAGGAGATATTTACAGTATGGAGATATTTAAGTATGCTAGTACCTCAAATAATGCTAAACATCAAATTAAGAAAAAGTGGTTGATCATCATTAACAGGACTAGAGACTCATGACCAGATGTCAGCACTACTTTTGAAACATACCAATGTTCACAGTGTATGGTGAAGTGCCAATTACTTGGAGAATGCCATTACAAAATGATTGTGGACATTACAATGACATAAGAGCTACACAAACAAAGTCTTTACTACAGAAAAGATGGAGAGAAAACAGTGTGATTTGACTAAGCTTGACTCCAAAAATGTTCTTAGAAGTGAATATACTTGTAACATACTCGGAAGTTTTCTGCTATAAAGCAGAAAATGGCGTAAGGTAGAGATTTAGCTCAAGTTATAGAAATATTTAAATACCAATATGTTTAGACGCTACTGAGTTTGTGAGCTATAATTATAATTTTTTATATTTTATATAAATTTATAATTATGTTTTATGTATTATGTACCTATATATTAAAATTTTAACAGTTCTTTGATGCTATGTACCCACAGTAAGGAAATAATATGTACTTAATGGGATATGCATTAACACAATAGCAAGTAAATGAAAAATAATAAAAATATAATCTTTCTATTTCTTGATTTCTGTAATTCTCTTCACAAAATTAACAGTACTGAGAATATTGCAATAGAACATTAGAGCTACTCCAAATCGCTTCTTCCCTTTATCATCTTGATGTTTTTAGTGCCTCTCATCTTCTCCACTTGCTGCAAAAAGAAAAGGAAATAATAATGATATCATTAAAATTTAAGAAGAAAATCATTAAAGGAAAATGTTTAAATGAAATGGAAATTCCACTCAAGGGTCAATGAATGGGGTTAGAAGAGTCAAGGGGTTTTAATCATGGAGTGAGGTACACTAGGGGTGATTCCTTATGTCTAAGATAACCTAAATTAAAAGAGTTTAAAATAATAATGTTTTATATTATTTTGTAAAACAATAAGCCCCAGCACAGAGCAGCTAAAGTCCATGTTCCAAAAGGCCAACTTTGACTTCCACATCTTCCTCTCCTCATTCTCTCTGCAGCTTGGCTTTGCTCGCTTAGAACGGGAAGCAACCATTGCCAGCAAAACTCATTTCCTAAAGAAAAAGCATCCACGCCCTTTGAAAAGAGATCAACATCTTCTTAGGCATAGAAAAAGTTAGGGAATTGGCAGCTACCTTTATTCTTTTCTCGGGATTAAATAGAAATTAAAAACAATTCCAAATGTTTGTTCTACACAAACACAGATGGCATTGTCCTGATTCTTCTGAAGTAGAATATCAGGTAAAGCAGAAATCTGGTAAAGTATTTACAATGGTATCTCTCCATATGACAACATAAAATACATTTTATAGTCTAATAAAAATAACAAAGGAATTATTTAGTACATCTTTAGAAATACGGAGTACATAGCCATTTCCTATTTCTATTTTTCTAATCTATAATCAAATTTAAGATGTACAGAAAATCTGATTTTCAGCAATCTTGTAAAATAGGAAGAGAAACAGGGTAACACAGATGGATTAACAGGACAAGATCCGTTCTAATGTATGTGACTAGAACTTTCTAAATTATTGAATAAGCAAAAAAATACTTATTAAAAGACTGATGATCTTGTTAAGAATTTAATTTATGTCTACGCTGCACTATAGAAGAAAGCTGCAATTTTTCCATTAATTTTAAGTTTAAGGAAAAGCAATTAATTTGTATATTAGATGAAAGTATTTAAGGTTGACAACTACGGATGAGAAAATAATTTAAAATAAGTGATATTACCTTAGAAGTGGCAATGTTCTAAAATGCCATCTAGACGCTTTTGATTTGTTATACCAGAGAAGTGATGAGAGAGAACAAAGAGTTGAATTATCATTGTGAAAAGGTCATTTGTTCTCATAAGCTGTATCTTACTGCAAGTCTCATCATCTGAAGGCATCACCAGCTAACATAAAAAAGGAAACCTTGGGGGCACCATTCTGCTATGAACAGCATAATACATTGTTTACTATAAAACTTTTCCTGATCTTTTTTTGGTTTTGTTTTTGTTTTTCTTTTTGGGGATTCCCAGATAGACTATAACTTCATTGCAAGCCAACAGGAGACACAGTGTCCTGATAAACTGTTGATAAGCGTGTTGAAGAATCAGCTCAATCAGGTCATGCTATTTAAATATCTGCCACTGTATTTTTATTTTCTTTTTTTTTTTATGGAACACAAATATTTTAATGAACTTTGTACTTCAATGAAGACACTGAACTTTTACAAACAGTTACATCAATACAGTAAAGATAACTGATTCCACAGAACACTTATAAATGCACTTTTCCTTCAAAAATAAAACAAAACAAAATAAAACCTTTTTCACAGACTTAAGTAACAAATGATTTACATAGTCTTCAGATTCCCAAATATATACAGCTTTTTTGACTCTACAAAAACTGATATGCTTCGGTTATGGTAGGGGCAGGGAAATTTCTGTCCAACAAATCTCTTGGGAAATTTTATATTAATGCACATTTAGTAACCACATATTTCCCCTCCATTATTAAATGAAATTCTGGACACTCCATCACATAATAGTGTTCCTATTTCTAAACACTATTTCTAATATAAGATTAGTTGTAGCTTATAGCATGACATATCCTTAGCCACACGCACAAGGCCTATAAACATTCATGAGCTCAAGCCCATGCCAATCACAGACTCTTGAAGATAACACTGTGGTCACAGCAGCAATGGGTTGAGAACAGATGACAAACAGCAGTTAATATAAGTCACATCCTTCTCCTGAGTACTCTCATCAAGCACCATTAGGGTCTTCTGACCTCTTGGAAATGCGTGGGGAGCCTCATTTCTATGTCAGAGGCTGGTCTCTCCAGTTAGCCAAAGAAAATAAGCAGCCATTGGCAGTGAAGGACACTAGTCTGTATACAAGTTGATGATCACCAGTAAAGACTTTTTAAAGCTCCAAAATTGTGTCTGGTAGGTCTTATGTTTGATTTTGCTGTTTATATTTGCATACATTTTTTTCAGTGTTCCTATCTATACCTAGACTTTGGGATTAAGATGCAAAGAACATAAGAACATGACTTGCCACCAACATGAACAACTCTGTGAACAGAGTGGAATGGAGGGGTATGGAAACCCTGCGTGGTTGTAAAGGAAAGCAGTCCACCAGGATCATCATCACACAGTACTCTACCATCAAGCAAAATACATTCAAGACAGCCAGAGCTGGCTCTAACATTTCAATCAACTACAGTGACCAGCCGGACTCAGCTCTCAAATACACCACAGTGGGACTCGTGATCAGAAATGGTCAGACTTTGAAAATACAACTTTTTTTTTTAATGTTGCAAAAACAAAATTACTCAAAGAACCTTTCTAAACGAGTGACATACGAAGTTCGTAAGACCAGCAACTTTGGTGCCCAAGTCAAAGATGTCAATAACCAAGTTCTCACTCCTGGAAAGTGCCACCCAAATGTTCTATGCACATTATACATCTTACACCAAACTTCCTACCACTTACTAGAGTTCAGGTGCCCCCCTATGCCACCCAAAGAGAAAGTCAGGAGTTGGGGGAGGGGTGGGAGGTGAGGTAACCATAACAGCATATTACCTCTCTTCTCTTCTCCCTAAATGATCACTCTCCATACGGCGGCATGGAAAGGATCAATGTATGAGGGGCAGTAACTGAGATGTCTCTTTATCAAAACTGTAACTCTGTATGAAACACAAATTTACAAACATCAGATGAACAGTGATCTCTAGAAGGCGAGAACAAAAGGCTCACTAGTGCAGTAGAAGGACTGGCACTGAAAGGCATCCGAGCTGTTCAAGACAAGCGCTTCTGGTTGCCGATGTAACTATCTGCCATGGCTATCACCTTCTGGTTGCCTATGTAACTATCTGCCATGGCTATCACCTTCCCAGGCTACCTAGAGAGCCTCTCACCTGCAAGGTACATAGGGTATGGTTGTCTTTCTTGCCTTCTACCTTGAATTCAATATTCCAGCTTTAAATCAAGTGCTTTATCCATGCAGCAGTGAGACTCCAAAGGTTTCCCAATATTTATTTTGAGGTAGTGCTCATTTATTTGCATTCTTGGCTCTCCAAACACCACCAAGGAAGTAAACCTATTTAGAAATATGAAAACCAAAGATGTAGAAAATAATTAATATTTTGTCTTCAGGTAGAAGGGCCTTTGTATAAAGATCAAGTCACATTCAATGGATAAATCATTTGAAACTTCTAAAAACTTTATAACCACAGCTATAAATTAAAGTGCTTTGAATTCTGTTTAATGTCTAAAATCAGTGATTAGAATAATCATATTTTAAAATTTGCATGTATGAGACCTCAAGAGATTGAAATCATTTTCTACAAAATAGCAGAAACATTTTCTTCTCAAAAGAAATTCTGCACAAAACATTGCAAATCCAGGTTACTTTTACAGAATCGGAACAGAAGTCAAGAGTTGAAATGGAATTACACAATAGCACATTCTACAACTTCACATAAACCAAGTATGAACACTCTGTCAGTCCTGCCTCTTGCTAGCCAATGCAAATGAGCTCTGCAGTCTTCCCAGGACAAGGTAGTTATGTATAGTTACTCCAGACAATGTAACAGACTGTTTATGCCTCACAACAGATACACAGTTCACATTCCATTCATACAATGTAATGTAATGCCCTACTGTTCATCTGTCAGCTTCAACAACTCAAAGCATCTTGTATGCTACATGGAGGTGAGCTTCACTTCTACTGACCAGAGGATGCCATTATACACAAAACAAAGATAAAAAACAGACTCACACATCTCTCTGTACACTTCATGCAAGCTGGGCACAATGTGAAAAGAACATATACAAAGCACCCTTCTCAGGGTCAGATCTCACTATAATGGCTGATTAATATGCAGAAGAGCCTGCATGAATCAAAAGTCCAGGGAAAACTTCAAGCTAAGGAACATCAGTGACTTATTTTTCTTGTAACAATGCAGGAATATTAATGTTCCACCCAATAGCTTGCCTATCGAACCCACAGGTAAATAGATTGCATATGGGGTGGTCTTCACTCCATGCTGAGCAGCACACCATTCGTCTGTGACCCTGTCAGCTGCTCCGAGGAAGCCATGCTAGTCTCACTCCCGACATATCAAACAATCGCACTTGCCCGTTGTCATGAGGGAGGGCTATGATTTTTTGGCCAACACATACATTGATCCTATTAATGGCAGAGTCTGTGCGAATAGTCGCAATTGGAGATCTCATATTTTTTAAATCCCATACTTTTACTGTGCGGTCATCACTGCCTGAAACGACATTGTCTCCCACAGTGAACACAGCAGAGGTCACAGTGTCTGTGTGTCCTTGGAAAACCTTCACGGAGTGGATGGAAGGGTCCCTGAAATCCCAGAAACAGAAAGTTGTGTCACAGGAGGAGGTCACCAGGAGCCGCTGGGTGGGGTGAGTGCAACAATGTGTTAACTCCTGGTCATGCCCTGTCAGAGAATGAACAAGTTCAGATGTCTCCACATCATACAGGGGGACTCGGACAGTAGGGCAGTCACTGGACACATCTCCATCAATGTCAGGCTCATCTTTATCATAGTACTCTATTCCATTTTCACCAGAAATTTGACTAGTGTCGGCAACAGGCTGAGGTGTTGGAAGCTGTACCACGTATCTCCAGATATGAGCAGTCTGATCTCCAGAAGCAGTAAGAGCCAACTGCTCTGAGGGATGGAATTTTATAGAATTTACTGAGCCCACATGGCCAGCATATTTGACAAGACATTTGCCAGTCTCTATGCTCCACAACAAAGCCGTGTGATCAGCAAATGCTGTCTCAAGAACAATAGGCTATGTCCTTGCAACACTGACATCCCAGATGCCATCCCTGTGGCCAATATACTCCTTCACAAGTTGGCAGATGGCCCTGAAAGTGGTAGTCTTAAAGCTGGAAACAATCTTGCTGGTGGAAGCCTTGTAGGTGGACTTGAGCTTCTGAGAAAGCTGACTAGTACTGTGACTGGCTTTTGTTTTGAGTTGGCCCTTACTCAATTCTGCCCCATCGATCGCTTGTCCTTCACCAGCTAAACGTTCATTAAGAATATCAATTTCTCTGCGCAATTCTAAGTTTTCGATGTAAAGATTTTCAGATTCTCTTTCTATCTGGCCAAACAATTCCAGCAGTGTACTGCGAACTGAGGACGGCAGTTTAGAATCTTGTCCTTCTAACATTTCTCTTGGCAGGCCAGTCCTTTCTTGTTCTGAGCTGTTAAGGTCTTCGTATAGAAAGGCTATGAGATTTGTGCTTTTGTTTTGCTTGGTGAGCAGCTGAACAACTTCCGCTTTCTGTGGGCATTTCTAGAAGGTAGTGTCCTGGTCACTCCTGCAATAAGCTATACAAAAAGGAGTATTAACACAGAGTAAGAAAACCGAAGGAAACGTATTTAGGTCTTGTGTCCAGAAATTTCTGCAAGAAGGCTTGATATACACTCTTCCAACTGCAAAAATGTAGCTGTCACAGCAGCAGCAGCACGCGTGTCCACCTGGAACCAGCCCAGGTCACACTCAATTCGTAGATTCCCACCACCGACCAGGCTCCCGAGACAGACCCAGAGCAGGAAAGACGTATTTTTATTTTCTTACAAGAAAGGAAATTGTTCTCATAAGAAATTAGGCAAGGAAATTCTCTAAGAAAAATAGGCAAACATAGGCCAGAAATATAGAATACTAAATATGTAGGATGGTCTACACCACAGCTAGTTAGGGCTCTGCCAGAGCCTGACATATACAGAGGCAGATGCTTACAGACAACCATTGAACTGATCACGTGGTCCCCAATGAAGAGTTAGAGAAAGGACAGAAGGAGCTGAAGGGGTTTTTCGACCCCATCAGAAGAACAACAGTATCTACCAATCAGAGTGACCAGGGTTTAAACCACCAACCAAGGAGTACACATGGAGGGACCTGTGGCTCCAGTCGCATATGTAGCAGAGGATGTCCTTGTTGGACATCAGTGGTAGAAGAGTCCCTTGGTCCTGTGAAGGCTAGGTGCCCAGTGTAGGGGAATGTGAGGGCATGGAGGCGGGAGTGGGTGGATAGATGAGCATATACCCTCATAAAAGGAGGAGGGGGGACAGGATAGGAAGTTTCTTGGGGGGGGGGATCAGGAAAGGGGATAATATTTGAAATGTAGGTAAATAACATATCCAATAAAAAAAGAAAAAGAAAGAAAGAAAGAAAGAAAGAAAGAAAGAAAGAAAGAAAGAAAGAAAGAAAGAAAGAAAGAAAGAAAGAAAGAAAGAAAGAAAGAAAGAAAGAAAGAAAGAAAGAAAGGGGCTTCAGCTAAATATGTTCCCCCTACCTAGGGGAAAAGAGAGAGAAATTTGAGATTATGGGTTTAGGAATTAGTTCACTCTGTGAACTACATCACTATATACATATTGAATATCTTCATGCTACCTATATACACACCTATACTCTGCAAAAATATATTTAAAAAAAAACATAAAAGGAGGAAGAGGAAATTTAAAGCTGATAAAGGTATGTGCTTTCACTGCTTGGAGACAAAAATCTTAAAACTTTTCTAAGTATTCTTCAATTGTATGAGACTGAAAGCAAAAGGTATATATATATTTTAACGAAAAATTCATGATATAAAACAGACTGTTCATCCAAAAGCAGAATAAAACTTTAGGAAGCATGAGGTAGAGCTACTTGGGATTTTGAGAGGACATTGATGCACCTGCAGGCAAGCAATGACCCGTGCAACAGCCCAGCATGTGTTTGCAAAGAGAACAAGTAGTGAGAAAGCTAAAGTCAGGAGTTCCATTCACCAACAAAACAGCAAAAATTGTCAAGTGAAGAAAGCATTTATATTTGTCTTGTGACGGTCAGAGGCCTGTAATGCCAGGCCCCCTTTGAGAGTTGATGAAATCCTGCAACCTCCCAAAGCAAAGATGGCATTCTGTTGCGGGTAGCCTTTGATGTTAATTCCGTTCTCCAGTGAGGGGCTGCAGATAAGGAATGAGTCAGCACTCAGGTGATTTCCTGTAAACCTGCTTCCCACCTTAATTTGCAAAATAAATGAGAGATGATGATTGGGCAGATAAAAGGGAAGGTGAAGCAGAAGGTTGGGAGAGAGAAGGAGAAAATGGAAGAGGGAGAGGATTCAGAGGAGGAGGAGGAAGAAGAAAAGCACATGGCCTGGAGAATCCGCAAGTTCTAAGGGGTCTCATAGATGTGGAAGATGGTAGTGTAGCGGTAGATCTGCCCAATCTAGGCACACAGCATGTATTCATATTAATTGTGTTGTGTTTTAATTGCTGGGGTATATTTGAGTTAGAGAGATTTACCACAGCACGGTGATTACCATGTGTAGAGTGATACAGTCAGAAAGAAGTCTTGCTGAAATTGGAACGTGGATGTTAATGACGGCAGTTCCCAGAGGCATCATAAGAAATGGTATCAAGAAAAATATAGATTGGTAATCTAGAGAGACTTTAAATGTCCTTCTGGTTCTGAGAACTTGCAGTCCTCATAAGTTCTGATTTAGTTTTCTGAGATAATAAAAGGGCTACAATCCAGGGAAAGGCTGGAAGTGAAGCACAGTTTCCAACATACGCAGGTAAATAAACATATTATGATATTTGATTAATGAATAATTTGATATTATGATATTAGAATTTAAGCCAAAATTCAAGGTTTGGCTTAGTGTAATGTGACCCTTTAAATCTAAGTCATTGCAATGGTAAACAAACAGATCTATGAGGAACAATCACATTTTTCAGAAACAAATAAAAGTGCAAAGCATTTGTATGCATAAAAAATGCAGACCTCCTGAGTTACACTTTTCTCTGAAAACTTAAGTGACCTGCAAGCAGTTCCCATTCTTATGCACCACTGCAACTCATCAATCTAGGAATGTCTAATTCACAAGTACTCTCCACAGGCACCTTCGCTCTGAGTGGCAAACGTGATCTAACCCATATCTGCAAGATTTGGACATGACTGCATTTTTTTTTATGAACAGGTACAGAAAGTTATTTATAACTGATACTGCATTATGAGCACACAAGATACAGAGTACTTTTTCTCATGCAATAAAGTTTTCCTAGTACTTTACAGTTGTTATATCAAATCATTAAACCAACAGTGCCTACACTCTGCAGAGGATAATATACCAGCACCATTTGCTTCTGCAGAATTCTAGGACTGCAGATCCTAAACACAGCATGTCAGATCTACTTTAACCTATATTCAAAAGCAGAACACTATTTAGAGTTTTGAGACATAACTACTGCAGCTGTTATTTACACTGTTCTCTATTTACACTTCTCCCTACACAGAGTCGCTGTTCTATTTAAGTTTGAATCCATTGCAATCTCTCTGTTGCTGTTCTATAGATAATTCTGCCAAGCACTATCAGCAGGGCCACATCTGGCTAATTATTGCACACACTGGATTTTTGCATGTCACATGTTCATGCTCTTTTAGAAGCATATCTTTTCTCTGCCTGTGATTTCCAGTTCACTTAATCTTATCTTTCTTGGTCAAAAAAAAAAAAAAAATCTTCTTTGGTGATATTCCTGGTGTTGAGTGAAAATTAAACAAGTGTAAAGCTATTCTTTCTGTAGAAATGGGCTGGAGAAACATCTTCCTCATTAAGAGTACACAATGCTCTTCCAGAGGATTCAAATGGGGCTTTCAGAAGCCACATCTGGAGGGTCACAATTGCCTGTACTCCAGATCCCGGGGAAGTCAATGACTGGCTTAACTGTGGTATTGATGTTGAAGAGACATAGTTGTAAAGAGCACTACAATCTAGAGATTAATCACAAGTTATTAATGCTTAAATGTTCATTGAAAAGGAACAAATGGATCACTACATGAATGAATGTGCTCCCAACAAACATCCAAAGCTCAAATAGCAGGAATAGATAATGCATTCCACTTTAGCATTTTTCATCTATTAATCTAAACATCTCATTGTACCTATACAAAACTGTACACTAAATTTTAAGTTTTTCATTCTCCAAATTAATAAAAACCTGTGGTGCCTGAACTTTTCTTTTTAAAAAAGTCAAAATGTCATCAAAATATTTATGCAGACCCAGCTCTCCTCATCACAGGACTTTCCCTTCAGTGTGACCTTTGCTGTGTGTTACTGCAGAAACTCAGACACAAAAGCGGAAAATAGTAAAATCACCAATTTTTGTCTTATTATTGCTAATATCATTTTAAAGACATCTATGAATAACCCTTATCTGATATAGTTATCATTAGTACGAGAATTTTTTAAACAAATCAAGCTGGGTTGTAGACCTCTTTAAGATTATTAAGATATCTTTGAAATTATTAAAAACTTCTGTGTTTAGAAATTACAACCAAGAACTTTTCTATACTAGTAATTTAAATAATAAATACACCCACAGTTGATCTAAACAATGACACAGCTCCCCAATACTCCTATCTGCAGCTTTCATCTCTACTTGTGATAGAGTCCACTGACCAGGAGGAATTTTAATAGGTAAATACAAACCAATTTTCGATGATATATTGGTACTTTGATGTGAATAAAATTGTTTTTCACTACACAATCTGAAATTCTAAGCATTTTCCACTAGAGATACTGCAGATTACTTGATATTTTGTAGGGACTGTAGTGATGGATCCAGAAATAACCAGAAAAGCACAGACCAAGCCCTGGAAGAAATTTATTTCTTTCCAGGAAATGTGGCCAGAATTCATCTTCCTGATCTTAGGGCAACAGATGAGCAAGGTGAGGATCCTCTGAAGTAGAATGTGATTCTGGAAGGACACAAAAGGAATACTATCTGTATAGCTGTAGTGAACAGAGGGGTTGCTAGGCAGTGAACAACCTGAGAGTGTGTAAAACAAAATTCTCAGTGTCATTTTGCAAGCACTAAGTTAATGATATTTTATGTTAATTAATATAGTTACATAAATCTGTAATAATGGAGACTATTTCTGAGCTATACTTAATTATTCTGAGAAGCACTGTAAAGGAGTATAATATGCAAACTCAGCAATTTTCCATAAACTAATTAATTAGCCAAGGAAAATTTTGAAAGATGCAGAGACACAGGAAGATATATGGCTGCGCACACCAAAATTTCCTTTGAATGTTTGAAGTAGAATTATTCAAACTAATAGAATGCTGCTTTTTTGTTGAACTGCTGTATTTTTCTATAACTGATATCAAAAATAAGTGGTATGATAATTATGTTAAAAAACAAATTAATCTTATTCAGGATCACTGTGGGATAAGTCTTATCCTGTAGTAGACATTGGGCTGAACTGTTTTCATGGCTTAGACAGTTTAATTCTTAAAATCAGCTATGGTACTCCGCTTATCACTGCTTCGCAGAGGAGAATACCAAAGCTTAAGATTTGAGCAGCTTTCCTGGTTACAGGAGGGCGGAGAATGATTAGGCTAAGATTTATACTCAGAATAAATAAATAAACTGAGTTGGGAGGAAGTGAGAGAACTTGATATTCATGCAATCACAACAATCACTGGGAACACAACTGAGGTCTTCCTGTAGAGTTTGCTGGGTGAGTAGCATCAACACAAGAAAAACACCTCACTCACTTCTGGAGAAGGGATATGAATGAGAAGCCTTGGGGGTTTTGTGATAGAAATGGTAAGTAGTTAATCTAATGAAACTTCCTACAGTTTACTTTAGGCATCTGAATTAATAAAATAAAGAAGTCACTCACCTAATCCAGGAGGTATATTAGGTTGAGTAAAATGAGATAAATTTTACTGTGCTTATAATAAAACTGAAATAAACTTTACAGATAAGCCCAAGCATGATGAACTTCGTGTTTAAAATCAATCATAAAAGCACTTTATAAGACAAACTATTTACAGTAAGATTTACTTTTCTAAGCTTTGAAAAAAAAAAAATCTATCGACCTTCTTTTTCCCCACTGAGAGCTTCATTACACTAAAGCAGTTTTATCACTTAAATAAACCCAAATCTTTAATTTGTTCCTCATTCCTTCGGCATGAGCTGTGCTCAAAGCATTACATCATTAAATCTTAAGAGAGTAGAGTTAGCAGAGCAGGGAACATATATTAATCAAGAAAACTGCCTATTAAAAGAAGAATTATAATTACTATGAATTCAGATTCTGAGCATTTGAGGGTTATTATCTAAGTAAACTGTTCATATTAACGTCCAACAAATTGAAACATTTTCTTGGAAGCCAATGTCTATCATAAAATGAAGAAAACACAATGAATAAAGGAGAGAATTGTATGGGAATGTTATATTTTATTATAATAAATATCTCTTTCAAGGTCTACCCTTTTTAAATGTCAGTGCATGAGTTCCAGTATTTTATTATCAACATTCCTTTAACAGCACTGCAAACACATTAGGAGAGAACGTTTTTATACCTTTATAAGTGAAATGAGTCTCTGTAGACCCGAGAGCCCAAGTGAGAGGTAAATAACCAGTACGTGTGCACTCACGTTTCCCAGAGAGAAACTCTAGTGACAGTTTTCCTACAAAATTATTGTAGTTTTCTCATGGTAAATAATTTGGAGACTTAAACCCATCACAAAAAGTCAATTTCTCTTTTTTTCTCAGCTATTTAAACAAACATATAATCAATACCAAGTAATGTAAATACTCACCACAATGTGAGGTAAAGGCCATGAGGAAGGGCCTTCTCTGCGGGCTCTAAATACCTTTAATCTATGTGAAAATATATAACCCTGATAAAGTCTTCTCTTTAAAACTCCCAAATAAAAGCTTCTTTAGTTTCCCATGAGGGTACTGGAAAATTAAAGGCACTAGAAATGTATTTTCTCCAGTTTCAAACATGGTCTCCTCTTTGTTCCAGACTTATTAAACTATGGTTTTAGAATAATATCATATGTACTTAATGTATATAAGGTAATCTTTGAATCCACATACATCTAGAAATTAGTCAGCAATCTCCCTAGTGAGCACATCCCTCTCTTCACATTATTTATCATTAGGGATAATGTCACTGTTTCGGGTCTATTCTCTTAATAAATTTCAAATACACATGCATTATTATTAACTATATTTCCATCACATTGTCATAATCAGAAGAGTGCATACTTTGATACCAGTATTCAATAGCAGCCTCACCTAGCCTCTGGAAATTACAATTCTGCTGTTTCTACAAGTGTAACTTTTATTTCCCAGACAAGTGAGATCCCAAGCCTTCCAGTGTCTATTTCACTGAATTCTAATTCCATCCATATTGTCACAAATGACTGAATCTTAGGAAGTGGTGGCACACACCTTTAATCCCAGCACTCGGGAGACAGAGGCAGGCAGATTTCTGAGTTCGAGGCCAGCCTGGTCTACAAGTGAGCTCCAGGACAGCCAGGACTATACAGAGAAACCCTGTCTCAAAAAACAAAACAAAAAAAAACAAAAAACAAAAAACAAAAAACAAAAAAACAAAAAACAAAAAGCAAATTACAAAACAAAACAAAAAGTGAATATTGTTATCATTATTATACTATAGATTTGTTCTGGGTGAGTTTTAAATAAGAACAAAACTTAAAACTCTTCTTAACAAGCCAAGTTCAATTAAAAACTTTTCTTATTTTTAATGTATGTAAAAATTATATACATACATCACATTTTTTTTGTCATGTATTGACTGAATATTAAGTTAGTTCGGTTGTTAAGTTAGTTTGGTTGTTACAAATAATGAGCACCAAAATGAACACAGGAGAGGGAAGTCATAACTCTTTAAAATATTAATTTTTTGGTTTTGAAGCTAAGCATCAAAACAATTCAGATTTCTGATTCATATAGCAGTCACATTTTGCTTTTTTGAAATAAGAATCTTTACATTATTTCATCCCAAATTGTGGATTCTGTATTCCAAGATCAAATAAAGAAACTGCATATTTTCATTAGCTGACAAATAATTATTTTAAGAGAGCAGAATTAACTCAAAGTACAGTTGCTCCTAAGTGATTTAGTGATATAAAAACACTGTACATGCAATAATCATAATTTTTGTAATTACTGTAAAAATAACCCGTTGCTAATAATTTATTAAAACACCAAATACTCAGTTAATTTTATGAGTTTGACAATAGAGCTACAAGCTTGAATATTTGGAATCATATTTATTTTTTGAAGTTAAATCACATAACCAAAATGAGCAGTGATTAGCATCAGCACTGTATTAAGCTGCTGGGTCTCTGAATATTAGGATGTCTAGTGAATTATTATTTTAATATATACACTTCACATTCTAAAACCTAACTAATCAATAGCTTTGAGTAAAATTGTACAATGAAAAAACTTCGGGCTGATAGTCATAAAAAGTATCTCAAGGATTCAAATACTAATTTTCTTATGGAAGCAAGTGCACTTTCATGAGTAGCTGGGCCAGAAAGTCTTGGCACAGCTCTGATTCTAAAAACAAAGATATCTAATGTTCTTCCCTTTGAGTCCTGATAGTCTCTCACCTCCCAGGTCGATGGCACACTCTGGAGAGTCCCCCCTCCTCCTACCTCCTGAGTTGCCTGTTTCCATTCTTTCTGCTGGCCCTCAGGGCTTCAGACTTTCCCCCCACCACATACCTGATCATATTCTCCTCTTCCCTCTCTGTCCCCTTTCCCATCCAGGTCCCTCCGTACTTTAAGGGAATTAGTAGAGCCCACCTCCAGCAGAAGACAGGACATCAAGTGAGAGAGAGAGAGTTGCCATCCCACAGTCATAAACTCTGACCTGTAGTTGTTCCTGTCTGAAAGAACTGCAGGGACAAAATGGAGAAAAGTCTGAGAAAAAGGAGGTCCAAGGACAGGCCCAAAGTGGAATCCAGCTCAAGAGAATGCCCCGAGGCCTGACACTATTACTGAGGCTATGGAGTGCTCAGAAAAAGGGATATATTCATGTGTGTTCTTTTGTGACTGGGTTACCTCGTTCAGGATAATATTTTCAAGTTCCAACCACATGCCTGTGAATTTCATGAAGTCATCGTTTTTAATAACTGAGTAGTATTCCATTGTGTAAATGTACCACATTTTCTGTATCCATTCTTTTGTTGAGAGACATCCGGGTTGTTTCCAGCTTCTGGCTATTGTAAATATGGCTGCTATGAACATAGTGGAGCATGTGTCCTTATTACATGTTGGAGCATCTTCTGGGTATATGTCCAGGAGTAGTATAGGTGGGTCCTCAGGTCAAATTTACTATGTCAAAGTTTCTGAGGAACTACCAGACTGATTTCCACAGTGGTTGTACCAGCTTGTAATTCCACCAGCAATGGAGGAATATTCCTCTTTCTCCACATCCTCACCAGCATCTGCTGTCACCTTAGTTTTTGAACTTAGCCATTCTGACTGGTGTGAGGTGGAATCTCAGGGTTCTTTAGATTTGCATCCCTGATGACTAAGGATGTTGAACATTTCTTTAAGTGCTTCTTGGCCATTTGAGTTTCCTCAGTTGACAATTCTCTGTTTAGCTCTGTTCCCCATTTTTAATAGGGTTATTTGGATCTCTGGAGTCACATGGTATGCACTCACTGATAAGTGGATATTAGCCCAAAAGTTTGGAATACCCAAGATAAAATTCACAGACCATATGAAGCTCAAGTAGAAGGAAGACGAAACTGTGGATGCTTCAGTGCTTCTTAGAAGGGGGAACAAAATACTCACAGGAGGAAATATGGAGACAGAGCGTGGAACAGAGACTAAAGGAAAAGTCATTCAGAGACTGCATCATGTGAGCATCCATCCCTTTTACAGTCACCAAACCCGGACACTATTGCAGATCTTGGAAGTGCTTGCTGACAGGAACCTGATATCCCTGTCTCCTGAGAGGAGATGGAGCCTGACAAATACAGAGGATGATGTTTGCAGCCAACCATTTGACTGAGTGTGGGGTCCCTGATGGAGGAGTTGTAGAAGGGACTGAAGGAACTGAGGGTGTTTGCAGCCCTGTGACCGGAGCAACAGTGTCAACAGACCAGACCTCCCAGGAGCTCCTGGGGACTGGACTATCAACCAAACAGTACACGTGGAGAGACTGTTGGCTCCAGCATATATGGCAGAGGATGGCCTGGTTGGATATCAGTGGGAGGAGAGGCCCTTGGTCCTGTGGGGGTTCAATACCCCAGTGTAGGGGAATGCCAGGCCAGGAAGGCAGAAGTAGATGGGTGAGCAGCATCCTCATAGAGGCAGGGGAGGGAGGATGTGATGGGGGTTTCAGGAGGGGAGACCTGGAAAGCGGATAACATTTGAAATGTAAATAAAGAAAATATCCAAAAAAAAAAAAAAAAAAAGAGGGACCTATCATGACTGCCCTCCTCTTGGCCCAGCAAACACCTGAAAGAGTCAGATGCAGATATTTACACACAACCTATGGACAGAAACTGCTGACACCTGTGGTTGAGTTAGAGGAAAGCTGGAAGAAGCTGAGAAGGAGGGCAACCCTGTAGGAGGACCAGCAGTCTCAATTAACCTGGACCCCCAAGATCACAAGCAAGGCTACATATACTAGCTGATGTGAGGTTTAGTCAGAGAAGATGCACCTAACCCTCAAGAGACTAGAGGCCCTAGGGAATAGAGAGGTGTAGTGGAGTGGGGGAGTGTTAAAAAAAAAAAGATTAAATAAAATTTAAAAAAGGAAACAAAAAACAAACAAAACAAATATATCTTTTCCATCTTCTTGCAGAGCTATTATTTTGTGTATGTGATCCCCATGGAACATTCACACCCCTTTGAGTGCTATTATTTGTACAACTGTTTGAAAGGTCCAGGCTTTAAAGTCTAGTTTCCAGCCAGCGGCAAACTGAGAGGTGGTGGATTCATTGTAGGCACGTTGGGACTGTGCTCTCTGGTGACCGAGAAGTTACAAGCTTCCCATTCTCCATGCTTCCATCTCCTTGCCTTCTCACTGATCCAGAAAGCAAGTAGCTAACCAATTATGGAGGTAAACCAACAAAACAGTTGAATAAAATAAATTCTTCTTCCTTTGCAGACAATTGTCTTGGATAGTTGATCAGAGGGACAAAAGCTAACACACTGAACTATTTTTCTTGTGTTGTACCATTAATATCCTCAGTTAGAACTATTCTACATCTTTTTCTACATCTGTTTCTTCTTCCAACCTCAAACAAAAATCCCAAAATACTGATACCAAACCGACACATTTAAACACTAAACTAAAACTCTCGTGTTTCTTCCTGTCTCTCAACATACACCATGATTGTCTCTTACTTCATTCTTTAAGCACACAGATTCTCATAACTGTAGAGATCCTTCACACAGTCATAATCTATAATCTCAGCTTTGATATCACACAAGAATTTGATGAGTTCTTGAAATACCTAGATGTAATTTGGTAAGTGGTTCTTAATCAATTTGAATGTTTCATCTGGTTCTTGTTAATGCTCTAGCTGATTTTCTCACCAGGAAATCACCTTGTACTTAAGAAAGTCATGATTTTCATATAGCTGGCACTTAGTAAAAGTAACTATGCTTGTTTTAATAATAAACAATTATAAAAAAATTCTTTTCAGCTACATTGCAACTTCATTTATTGTGGGGACTTGAAGAGTTTGAAACATAAACATCATTTTTTCCTTCATTTTCCAAAGCACCTAAATATAAAATAACAGTGGTCTTTTTGATTGATAATATTAAATAGTTTCAGAGGAAAACATTATATGGATAAAGATAATCCTCATGAAATTTCTCATAGATCCTAAATGTTTTAAAATTCTGATGTAAAGTAAAGTTATTTCAATGGTAGCTTTCTGGGTTGTTTTTTGTTTTGTTTATTTTTTCTTTTAGAAAACTCCAAGGACTTTATTGACAGAGAAATAAGAAGGAATTTTAATAACTATTATATATATGTTTCTTTACATTAATGAAATTAATCAAAATTTCACTTGTTAAATATTTAAATCTTTTAAATCTTATAAAGAATGACATTTTAATTTGTTTTTATTTTGTGCTTTACCCTTTAAATTATATAATTCTTTTTCTCTTCCACAATGCCTAGGACTTAAATTTAAAATGTTCTTTTAGGAGGCTTCTGTGTAGACCTAATTAAGTACAAGCACATTCTCCTTTGAAAGTTTATTTGGCCTTGCATGCCTTTGTAAAGTTATTGGAGCCACTATATCCTTGAACAATAAGGGTTGTTTTTTATTATTCCACATACTTGGTAGAAAACAAGTTGCTAGTTTTGGTTGTGTGAAACATTTTATGAACAGAGTAGAGAATGTCAGAACAGAATGATTAGAACCATGTTTATTTCTCTGACTTTAGTATTGCTAAAGGTCTGGAAGAAACCATGGAAAATGAATTCTGTGGGCATTAGCAGCTGGCTGCAGACTTCTTACTTTCCATGCTGTTGATAGTCCAGTGTTCAGAACAAAAAGGACATACACTGAGACCAGGATCTATGTCACTACACAAAGGTAACATCATAACAAGAAAAACTAAGAATTCAGACAGGACAGAAGTACAATCAGATCAGTGTCAGCATAGTCAGGGGGAGCTCTCTGGTCCTGAGGAAGGATTTCAGATGTTGTGAATGCTTTGTGGAGCTTGCTTCTTATGTGGACCCAAGGGATATAGTTTAAGATCTAGTTCATCACTGCATTTCCTGACACAGGGTACATTTCTTGCAAATTCAAAATGACAGGAAAAACAGTATTTTTTTTTTTTTTTTTTTTTTTTAAATTGTCTTGTTTTTTAATCATCACAAGCTTTGAAATTAATCACTTTTTTTGTT
>NC_034592.1:67217166-67221501 GCF_900095145.1 Mus pahari | reverse complement strand
GTCCTGAGGAAGGATTTCAGATGTTGTGAATGCTTTGTGGAGCTTGCTTCTTATGTGGACCCAAGGGATATAGTTTAAGATCTAGTTCATCACTGGATTTCCTGACACAGGGTACTTTTCTGGCAAAATCAATATGACAGGACAAACAGTTTTTTTTTTTTTTTTTTTTTTTTAGAAAATTGTTTTGTTTCTTAATGATCACAAGCTTTGAAATTAATCACTTTTTTTGTTGCTGTTTCTTGGAACCTTAGAGCAAAAAGAGGCTGCTGATATCTGGCAAAATGTAAAGAATAGATAGCTAATATTTGTGACATAATCCAATCCTCATTTCCATCCTTCTTGAACCCCTTTTCCCCATAAACTCCTTCACAATTTTCCACGATGCATTAATTGTCTTTTTTCAACTATCTTTAGCCTCTAGTCTCAGACCAATGAGCTTCTATCCATCAGGGACACATTTGATTTCCTGACCCATTGCAATGAAGGACAGTACACATCAACAAAAATCTGGGTCAGGTTATCAAACAAAGGGAAAAGAGTTTTATGCACCTGAGAGGAAGAGAGTGATGTCAGAGAGATGTAAATAAAGTTGAATTTCAGTAAAAATATAAAAGGGCCACGTATAAAGAGGTATGGCTTGAAAATGGATGCTTTATCATAGTTCCTTGGAAACTACAGTTAATATAAAGTAAGCACTATGTATCCCAAAATGTTAGGTTTTAGGTTTTAGCACTGTCTATCGTGTGTCCTATGTAATGTAAGAGTTCTAGGCATTGCTGAGGTTTGTAATTTTTCTTGATGTAATTTCAAAAAGTCCATTCTTTTAGTAGTATAAAATGTTTTAGAACAGACCACCTCAGTGCATAGAGAATGTCTCACAGGGGAATGGACGTTTATGGCACTTCCCATTTTCAGTACATCAAAAGTCATTTTCTGTTAAATTAACTGGTACCTTTATCTGTGTTTGTTACTCAAGCCTAACCAAAAGCTGTGGAGACTTTTACTGAGTTAAGTTTTTAATAACATATTAAGAACATTTATGAAATGTCAAAACACAAACTAAAAAAGTTAAAGTTACACCATAAAACTAAGCTTTTCTATATGAACATAAGCATCAATGATGCAGTCCCCACATTTCAACTCGCCCAATCCACTTTTTCTCATTTTCTTTCTGAGGTTTGTTCACTATTGGACCCCACTGATCCAATATGACTGAACTCGGAGGCTTATTCCATCTGCTTCTTCAGTTCTTATCAGTGGAGAGAAAAAGAGAGGGGTGAGAGGGAAGGAGGGAGGGAGGAAGGGAGGGAGGGAGGGAGAGAGAGAGAGAGAGAGAGAGAGAGAGAGAGAGAGAGAGAGAGAGAGAGTTCATTAAATTTAGGCCACTTCAAAAATCCTAATTCACAATGTTATGCCCAAGGAATCAACATACTAAAAGATACACTACCAAAAGTTTCTCTCTGGACAGTTGCTAAAGAAACTCCCTATCTCACACAGGGCCCTTAATGAAGGAGCTAGCGAAAGGACTCAAGGAGCTAAAGGTCTGCAACCCTATAGGAGGAACAACAATGTGAACTAACCAGTTACCCCCCCACCCCCAGAGCTGTGTCTCTAGTTGCATATGTAGCAGAGGATGGCCTACTCAGCCACCAATGGGAGGAGAGGCCCTTGGTCTTGCGAAGATCATATGCCCCAGTATAGAGGAATGCCAGAGCCAGGAAACAGGAGTGGGAGGGTTGGGGAGAAGGGCAGGGGGAGGGTATAGGGGACTTTCAGGATAGCATTTGAAATGTAAATGAAGAAAATATCTAATACAAAAGAAGAAGAAGAAACTCCATATCTCTTTCCAACCCCACCCTCAACACTCATTTGCCTGTCCGGCAGGGAACACAAGGGATGGGGGACAGTAACATAGTTGTTGTCTATGCAGAAATGTACTGGAAAAATCTATACGACCTTGGTAGTTGGAGTTGGACAGGATATAATTAAAATCCCATCTTTTCCAGGAAGTCTCAGAGAAGGAAAATAATATGGCCTAGATCTCTCTAAGTTAGTTATTAAAGCAACCTGGTGCTTCCCTGACTAGTCCATGAGTTCTAAAACCAGAAGTTCTTCTGAGTACTGATCCTGTGATCATCATGTGACAATGTGGCTTTGCAGTAGTAGGAAAAACGGACAGGTACTAAGAAGAAGGCTGCCTTTTAAGCCTTTTCAGAATAAAAATACTACTAATAATAAGTAATAACAATAATAATCATAGTAACAATAACAATGACAAAGAGAGTAGCTTCTCTTTAAACAGTTAAAACCAAGGAATCCAACATTCTTAGACACCTCTTTTCCTTCCCTCATTGTTTATTTCTCCATGTACAAATACATAAAAAAGGATCTTTCTCAAGAAGATGAATGTTCAAGACCATGCAAGAGACTGCAGCACACCGAGACACTTGAAAGCTGGAGATAGACTACTTGGGGTTTGCCATTCAGATAACTCTAGCTTTATCTATGAGCCTAAATACTGCAACTCTATTAGTCATAGGCAGATAATGGTCACTTCTTACAATAAGGTAAATGAGGACAAATGTGCCGACTTCACTAGTCTCACATTGTCTCACTTTCAAAGAATGAGAGAGTCAAATTTTCTACTGTTAGTCTTTCTGAATACAATGATCTAAAGAATCATATATACTTAATGTCTTATTTAAATAAAAATGACATTACAGTTAAATCAAATGAGTTTGTCATTATGTACAAATATATTTATTATATTATTGTTCGAGTCATAATGATTAATAACATACAATCTGACAAGCATACTTTTCTAGATATTAATGACAATTTTTTTGAACTATCTGTCTTTAGGGAGATCATGAAATCTCTGTATGCTGGTTACAAGCTATAGTTGGAGGATGGGCAAGTGAGGGTGGTCAGGCTATTAGGGTTATGTGGGTTATGCTCACCACCAATAACAATTAATGTCACTTTGGGAATTTTGGAGAATGCCACTTTCATGAGGTTAGAATGGCCTTCAAAGAAGGGCATCTATCAGAGCTTAGGAATAAAAAATAAAGAATAACTTATAAAGGAGTTATATGATTCATATTCAATAAATATACTTCTAGCATCATCTGTAAGCCTGTAAGAGACAACACTACCTTTTGGAAAATGGTGAGGTATTATAAATTTCAATAAATCAGCTAAAGACTAGAAGTAAGAATTGTGTTTGATAGAACGAACTTAAATAGCATATTATAAAAATATTTCGATAGGGTTCTTATATGTTATCATATCATTGATATAGGAAAAGATTTTCTGACGATGAACCAAAATTCACATAAAAATTAGGAAATCTAGCAATTTGAAAATGTTATCAAATGCCTTCACTGGAGAAAAACAGAATCAAAGTGTTATTGTTCTTGGGGGGAAAAGTTGCTGGTCATATTGCATATAAATAGTTCATATTTCCAAGCTTTCATACTTCTTAAAAAATAATGACCAACTTCCTAATATAAAAACTTAATCAGAGAAGGAAAAATGCAAATCAGTTTAGACTATGGCAAACAATCCTTATTGAGTAATGTAATATAAAACTAGTGTAAATAAAAATACACAAAAGTAACAACTTCATGGAGGCAGACTGACCAAAACCAATAGTTATATAATACATAAAAGTTAGTGTCATAATGTACAAGTCAAGAAAGTCAAGAGGTCAATTTTCCAGTGCCATTAATTATGAATAGCCATCATCCAGCAATTACACTTTGGAGGATTTATTCTGTGAACGGCCTTTCATAGGGGAAAGTGATCTATGTGCAGTTACTGTTGTTGCACTGATTCAGATTGAAAAGGTTTAGGTTTATTGAACAACCAAAAGGATCATCAATGAGGTACTGCTGCACTAACAGTAGAGTTCTGGATATAACTCAGAGGTAAAGAAGTTGTCTTCTGGGACCTGAGACAGCACTAGGGAAGCAGAGAACCAGCCTGACCAGGGGCACAAGCCCCTTCAAGTCTGCACCAGCACCAGGTCACCTAGGGCGTGGATTCGGGGGACACCCCCATGGTCTCTAGCACACTGCCCAAGCAATCTTAGGATCACTGACCAGACAACTCCACGGTCCTCAAAGGAAACACCACTTCCACCTACTGTAACACACCCAGGATCTTAAGACAACGGGATCTCAGGATAACAGGAGCTGGGTCACACTAGTATCTGAGTATCTCAGAGGAGCTTGACTGCCAAGAACTCAGACACACCCAGAATCTCAGGTTCACAGGAACCCACAATCAAAGAATCACAGAGAAATCTGGATTCTGAGAAGTCCTGAATCAACT
>NC_034592.1:67200094-67217155 GCF_900095145.1 Mus pahari | reverse complement strand
AGAAGGAAGACCAAAATGTGGACACTTCACCCCTTCTTAGAATTGGGAACAAAACTCCCATGGAAGGGCTTACAGAGACAAAGTTTGGAGCTGAGATGAAAGGATGGACCTTCCAAAAACTGCCCCACCCAGGGGTCCATCCCATAATCAGCCACAAAACGCAGATACAATTGCATATACCAGCACAATTTTGCTGAAAGGACCCTGATATAGCTGTCTCTTGTGAGGCTTTACCAGTGCCTGGCAAACACAGAAGTGGATGCTCACAGTCAGCTATTGGATGGAACAAAAGGCCCCCAATGGAGGAGCTAGAGAAAGTACCCAAGGATCTGGAGGGGTCTGCAACCCTATAGGTGGAACAACAATATGTACTAACCAGCACCCCCAGAACTCGTGTCTCTAGCTGCATATGTAACAGAAGATGGCCTAGTCAGCCATCATTGGGAAGAGAGGCCCCTTGGTCTTGCAAACTTTGTATGCCCCAGTACAGGGGAACACCAGGGCCAAGAAGGGGGAGTGGGTGGGTAGGGGTGTGGGGGGGAGGGTATAGGGGACTTTGAGAATAGCAGTATATTCTTAAAACAGGTTACAATGCTATTAATTTAGAAAAGATCTTTCTTTATACAATAGCCTAATACATTTTCTAAGCTTTATTAAGTAAATTAGGAAAGATACAGAATAGTATGTATAAGATGCTGTGTTGTATAAGAAATGATGTTCTAGTAATATTTGCATAAAGCAACTTCAGAAGGACATACATACAATCAACAAAAATGTGAAACATGTAATGAATAACAGAAAATAAATAAAGTAGGGCATAGATGATAGACTTAACTGTGTAGAACTTTGGAAATATTTTATTTCTGATGCATGTAAATACATCACCTGTTAACAAAACAAAACAGACTATATATAAGAGTATCTCCTCTTTGAGGACAAAAAAAACCATTTCTTGTTTGCTTGTGTTTGTCAATCATTTTTCTGGATATGCCACATTATGTGATTATTTATGATTTCTATTTTACTTATCATTGAAATGTTAATGAAAACTTTATAGGCTAAGTAGCAACACCAACTTACAGGGCAACTCACTGAATATTAGAGAAGTATTGATAGTTCTAGTTTTCTTAGACTAAAATTTTAGTAAGTGAATCCTGTATAAACTGATCATATGCCAGGTACTTCCTTCAGCATTTAACACACATTACTTTAATCCTTAAACAACCTCATGAGGTAGCTACAAATATTATTTTCCACTGTATATAGAGAAACAAAATCGCTCTATGGGAAGGCTATGTGCCTCAGATTCAAAGAAATTTTATGACATCAAATTAGGCCCCAAACTTTAGAAATCCTCTACACTCCATATTCCTAAACATGCTGTTATGATCATAGTACTTCCACAAGTAAGTCTCATTATTTCCTTCTGTATATACTGTAGGGACTGCAATGTGAACACTGAAAACCTACCTTTGACATGCAATATAAAAAAAAAAAAAAAAAAAAGTAAAGCCAAAACCTGAACTCAGGTGAGCCATTGGGATTTTTAAAAATGTTATATTATATCAAATAAGCTAGGAAAAATTTTCAGAAGCAACTTCTATTTAAAATAACAGTGATTCCTTTGAGATGCAATGTACCAGGAGCTTAGGAAGAACTGAACTAGGACATAAAGGCCTGGATCTTTCCCTTTCCTTTCCTTTCCTTTCCTTTCCTTTCCTTTCCTTTCCTTTCCTTTCCTTTCCTTTCCTTTCCTTTCCTTTCCTTTCCCTTCCTTTCCTTTCCTTTGCTTTCCTTTGCTTTTCCTTTGCTTTTCCTTTGCTTTCCCTTCCTTCCTTCTTTCCTTCCTTCCTTCCTTCCTTCCTTCCTTCCTTCCTTCCTTCCTTCCTTCCTTCCTTTCCTTTCCTTTTTAATTCTTTGATACTTTGATCTCATTCACTTATTCACTACCCCCAACTCTTCCCAATTTACTCTAGCTTCCTACCAACCAACTTCATGTTTATATAATTCCCTCAAGACCAATAAGAGCTGCTCAAATATGGATAGACTGTATTCCACTGGGGAGTGATGAACTTGCCAGTAGCTAAACTCTTAAAGCAAACAGTTTTTTCCTCTCCTGCCCAACAGTCCATGGCTTGGGATAGAATTTTATGCCTGGTTCTTCTCTCTATGCAGGGATTTGGCCTGACTTGACATGTGCAGTTTTGTACAAGCTCTCACAGCTGTGTATATTTGTGGAACTGCCTTGCTTTGTCCAGAGGACAGTCTTTGTAATCATCCTCTTCTACAAGGATCCATGAGCATTAGGGTGGGGGAGAAGGGGAAGGGAGATATGTGCCTTTAGAAGCTCATAATTTTGTAAATTATTAGCCAGTTGGCAGTCTGTCTTACTCACCATCTACTGCAAATATTCTCTGATGAGAGTTGAGATGTATATTGATCTGTAGGTACAATGATGAATCATTGGAGTTTTTAATACTCTCTCCATTTATCAGGATAAATAGAAATAGGTTCTCCCCTAAGGCCTAGTACCTGTGTAGCATACCAACTCAGTAATGGAGGCAGGTATGAGTTTACTTTGTGCACTGGTACTTAAACCAAATCATTGAGTGATTAGCAGATCACAGGACGTACATGTGCAAGTAGGCATCTCCTTTGTAAATATAAACTTTAAATCTAAGGTTAAGGCTAAGGTTAAGTAAGAATCTTTTACACAGGTAATACCCATAAACACCAGGAAATTACTTTGGGGTTCATGTAAAGAGGTGCTCAATGGTTGAGAGATAAAACACATGGGTATAAAGGGTTAAAGGAGAGTAATAGACAGGATTTGGGAGCAGAGACACCAACTACTCTAAAAGCTTCTCTCTCTCTCTCTCTCTCTCTCTCTCTCTCTCTCTCTCTCTCTCTCTCTCTGTGTGTGTGTGTGTGTGTGTGTGTGTGTGTGACACAAATACATAAAAGAACAGTTTTAAGAAAAAGATAAAGACTTACTCTCTAATAGAGCAACAATGCTCCTACTAGAGATCAGGAACTATCAAAAGCCAAGTGGCAGCAATAGGTTGCTTCTTTTAGAGCTGGCCTGTTAGACCCTATAGACCCTTGCATGTTACAGGCTACAGACACCAGAACTTGACAATAAGCTCCTAGGTTAAGCCATCACAAACTTGAACACTATGAAACCGAGCTGGTAGAAACATTGAGGCTCCATCCCTGCTGGCTAGCTTTCATGATGATAGAAGGAGCAAGGGGTGGGCCTGAGGAGAAAATTACCCATGAGTCTGATGTAGTTGTGAACACATAAAGCTATAATAATGATGATCTGAGCTTTAGATGTTAGAGCAACTTTGTAATGTGGTATTTCAGTGTCCTCCTGTCTCCCTGTTTCCTTAAGGAATTGACCTCCTGAGTTGAAGACTATCACCTTCCACACTTCACATTACTGAAAGAGAGGCTCTTAGCCCCAAATGCTGACACCACGGAACCTTTACCAACACATTTTTCTTGAACATCTCCAAAAGGTCCTACAAAGCCTGTGACACCTTTTTTAAAAAGAAGGTCCCGGAAGCCTTGAGGTCGCAGAACCACCTGGCTCCTTAGAGTGCTCAACTGCATTTTTCTCTCTGTGCTCCTGAAAGTGGTTTGTAAGACCCTGGAACCATGTGAAAGGTCAAAGCTGAGCCAGCTAGCAGCAAAGAACCAAGTTGTAGGTTGTAAGTCTGTATCTAAGTAGAAGAGAAAGTTGTGAACTAGTTCCCCCGAGCTCTGCTGCCTGCACTTGTCCCTTATTGCTGAAAGGAGTGGATCACAGAAAAGCTCAGGCTGAGAGTATTAAACCTCATATAAACTTCAGTCTGGTATTCACAGTATAAAAACACACTTTGATTTTAAGTTGCAGACAGCAAAAGAAGCTTACCAATATCTTAAATGTTTGCAATTATTTATCTTTAAATCTGTGTTTACCAGCCATGGAAACCAGGCTTTAATTTCATTTTAGAGTCTTTAATTAAATTCCCTGATCTAAAAAGTTAAATGTTTGTTTTAGCCAGCTGCCAAGTTAAAACTGACACATAGAGAGTCGAGAATTTAAAATGGGATTGCACAGGCAGAGGCAAGGCTTAATGCCTGCTGGTGAGCAGGATACAGGATGTTCAATACTGCAGGCTCAGCATACTGCAGCTTAACTGCCAAACGCCGACAGAAAGACTGATTTCCTTTAAAGGCAGCTAGATGTTTTAGGGGATTGCATTGGATTGAATTTGTGAAATATCTATAGCATCTTTACAGTTGAATTATGAAACTTTAGTAGAGAACTTATTTTTTTTTATTTATTCTAAAAGAACACCCTATATATGCAAGAAAATCACTTCAGGATCCATCCTACCACACTCTTGGAAGATATTTTGGAAGCCTATGACTATCTACCTAACATTTCAAATTATGAAACTGTCACTTACCCCAAAAGTGATGTCTAAATATAGTAAATGAGTGACCATATTTTGTACATTTTAAAAAAAATCAAATGGCAGGCACTCAAAGTAAAAAAAAAAAAAACAAAAAAACAAAAAACGTCATGACAGAATTTCAAATGTAACCTTAACAGTTAGACTTGGTCTTCATAGGCCAACAGTTAAAATTAGCAGAAGTCAGGATTATGATTTTGGTCCTTAGAAAAGACAAGATCTTAGTAGTTACCCTTTATAAACATAAAGAGATAAGATAGAGTGAGCATAAGAAAACCTATTGAATATCCTCTGATTAATCTTGATTTAAATACTTGTGTGACTTTAGAGAGTTATTTGTGTCCTATCTGGAATATTTCTTAAATTTACATTGGCAAGCAATGCTACCTAAACTGAAAGTGAAAATGATGCCCTATGAGTATTTCATTCAGATGACAAACAGCAAAGACTGAATCAAGAACCTAGCACTTTTCTTCTCTATTCATCCTACTCCTTATCCTTCTCATGATTGTGAAAGGCACCCTTCTCACATGTGATTATAACTAACTTTCAAGTTTTAAACAAAAGAACTCAGTGCAAATTCACATAAATAAAAAATTTGCATTCAAATTAGCGAGATGTTCTGTGCTGTATAACATGGACATTGAAGGACAACCGGAGTCATAGTATTTAGATTTCTTTATAACAATAACTCTGGTAAATATTTTACAGGGTTATCACTTCCTCTGACTATCCGACTAGTTTTCAGATATGTTTTTAAGTTTTTGATATTCAGAGGCTTACTGTCTGTATATATGATTAACATGATACAGAAACACTGGATGTCTACTTTCATATGAGGTGGCCAATCACAATCTCTTAATGGTCTAGGAGGCCATGCGAATTCCCTCAAGCCAGAAGTTGCTTTTTACCTAGGAAGCTGACATATTTATTGCTGCCTGTACGGCTTTGATTTGGTTCTGAATTCAGTGGGGAAGATAAATGCTACATATTGATTCCCTAAAAGCTGTGTGATGAGGGATAAATCTCAATCTAGCCCTACTGTAAAGCATCTTCCCCACACATCAGTGATGAGAGATGTTATCTGCTAGTCTGTGCAAGCTATAAAGAAGGGGGTCTCTAGAGAGAAGAAATCTCTGCACACAAGACAGAAATCACCACTAGATGTTCAACTGCCTCTTCTGTCATATCCTAATGTCTCAGAGGGCCAGGGCAATGATCAGTATAATCCTTGGGTTAAAATCACAGAAGACTTCAACTACAGATGAAAAAAAAAAAAAACTGAGGCATAGACATGTCAGATATCTCAATAGAAGAAGTTCTCCCTCTCCTTGGACGAGCATAAGCAGGGCCACCAACTGTCAGGAATAACATCGTATAATTATAATTTAAAATATTTTGTCATTCTAGAATATCTTAAATATTACTTGGGACAGGCAATTAAATCCTGTTACAATCACTTCTACTACTTAATTCATTCATTCAATATCACTACTTCAGGGAAAGCAGGAATTTGTTTGCAAATTCTTAAATACCAAGAAGTAAAAGATACAAAAGAGAATGAATTTTCGTGAGAACGCTAAGGGCAAACAATGTTTTCTTTTTTAGACAGAAAAATGAAAACCAGATCTCATCAGTGAGTTGCTAGGAAAGTCAGGATTACCTCTATATGTTTTCAGTCTCAGTAAAAGTATAAATAGAAAAATTTTGAGGGGCAGTTTATTAGTTTTAAACAGGGTAGCATGTATGCAGGTTGGTGTCTGTGTCAACTTAACACAGGTTAGAGTCATTTGTGAAGTGAGATCCTCAACTGAGAAATGTACCCACCTAACGGTCCTGAGGGCAAAAATGTGGCATGTATTCTTGATCGGTGATTGAGATGAGAGGGCCCAGCTCATTACGGTCAGTATTATCCCTAGGGTGGTTATTATGGGCGTTATTTTAAAAAATAAGGAGTGCAAGCCACAGGGGAACAAATCAGTGAGGAGCACTCTCTGGCACCTCTGCATCAGCTCCTGCCTCCAAGTTCCTGTCAGACTCCAGTTCCTGCCCTGACTTCTTTCAGTGATGGACTATTGCTACCTGTTAAGTATAAAGATGATATAAACCCTTTTATCCCCCCCCCCTTTTTTTTGTCATGGTATTTATCAATCACAGCAATAGAAACCCTGGCTAAAACAAAATGTCTTCAGGTGAATCGCACTTCTTAAGGTATAGTCTTCCAAACAATACTATGTAAAGTTCTCAATAGTGGAGCATATCATATTGTCATGTCTCTATTCAGAACCAGAGATAAAATTAAGATGGTATTTTTCTGACCAGGAGAAAGTTCCTTAATGGGTCTCAACAAAGCTGAGACACATCAACCCTTTTCATATGGAGAGAGAGGGAGAGAGGGAGAGAAAGAGAGAGGGAGATTCAGATCAGCTGGAAGTATTGAAGATTGGGAGCCACAACGAAGGCATCTGGAGAGAGGTCATGGACATATATTTGAAGCCCAAAGAGCCGGATCAATAATAGCATGCAAGGATCGTGAGATGGAGCTGAGAGGTAGCGAGAATAGCATAGAAGGTTATGGCAGATCATTTAATTGTTATTGAGGTGCAGTTTTAAATAAATATTGGCTTTTCTGTGTAATTATTGGGGAATAGTATGAAGTTTAATTCACTGTTCATATTTATATTAGAAATAATTCACTTACAGAATACAATATTGATGAATTATTGATCTCAGTGAAGAAATAATGATAATCATAACTTTTGATAACTTGGTACCAAGTACATAAATCTTTGGTGTGAAGAAAAATAAGATAAAAGTAAGATAGAGGATAAAGGCATAAAAAAACACAGGTTTGTGCAGAGGTCCAGCTTGTAAGACAACACTAGGAAATCAGAATTGTTAAAAAAAAAATATGATTCTGTAAAGCCAGCTTTTGGGGATTTCCCCCAAATTCTGAGTCTTGTCTCTCAGTCAATAGACCCCCATCTTCCTGCTTATTATAAACCCTTCCTCCCTTGAAACTCCTAAACATGTGTCTCTGTCAGTAAAACCTACTCTGGTGTAAAAGATTACAGGTGCTTTGCTAAAAAATGTACTTGGCAAGGGACTTTCAATGTAGCTATGCCTAAAGCTTTGTTGTGGTGATTGTCTTGTGGAAATCTTTTCCAAAGTTTCACTGTGTTTAACTTTGTAAGACAGATAAACTACTTGGTCAGACTCTAGAAGCTTTTGGCTCAGCACTGGTTAAGAAGAGCTGATGGAATTTCATTTTTAACACACCCAGGTCATCCCCCTGCCAACTATAATGCTTACATTGACTCTCCCACATGAAAGGGGTTTTCAGTCTTAATTGAGGGAGTATAAATCAGAGTGAGTTCCTTTGAAACAAAACATTTTTTTTTTTTTTACAATTATTGAGATACTTGTTAAGACCCAGTAGGGGGAAACATTCAGAGTTCTGCAATGTTATACTCACAGGAACTAATGTACAGAGAGTCCAATCCCTGTCAATGATGTTCTTAAAAATTGGAGAGAGTAATCTGCTGGACACATCTGGATGAGTAGGTTGACTGGACTCCACAGTCTCTGAGTGTCCCCCGAGATCACCCAGCCCTGCTCCACCCTGCCAGCAGGATCTACCTTGTACTTGAAGCCCTGGAACCCTGCTAGGAGCTGACAGATCTCAGAGCTGCACCTGAGGGTTGGGATCTGGGACTGAGCTAGTTCAGCTGTCCTACAGCTTAGGGTTTGTTGTTGTTTACTTGATTGTTTGATTGCTTGATGGATTCCTAGTAGTGTGGTTTAATTTTTCCCTCTTAATGGTAATAACTAGGTATAGATTGATCAATAGTTCCCTTCCTAAGAAAAAAATTAAAACAGGCCCAACATCTAGTGAAGAAACAATTGCAAAGAGGACATAAAACACTTAGGCTAACACTGTTTAAATTTGTGTTTAAACTAATCATCCAGTATATGGATGGCATTCTCTTCTTCTATATGTTTGTCTAATTAATCCTTACATACATGCTAAACTTTTAAGGTAAATAACCTAAAAGAGCAAAATTTAAAATGTTGGCCCTTGTCTCTTATCTGTTTACCACTCCTTAAGATTTCGGCTTTATTTTTTTATTTGCTTTCTAAAACTCTGTTAAATTCTACCAAAAAAAGTAACACCTAGAGAAGAATAAGTTATTAGTTTATTAAGTAATGCTGCTGCTTACTAGCAAAAACAATAAAAATAAAAATAAAATAAAAATGAAACCAAAAAACCCTACAAAAATTATCATGCCCCTAAATAATTATAATGTTCCATTACATTTGTAATGTTCCATAATGATAATGATTGACAAGTTGCAAGCTGCATTAACATGCTAATTGGGATCTACTGATCATTGTCCAAAAGATCTCTTTAAAAATTAAAAATACTTAGTAGGTAGTGACTAAAATTATATGTAAAATCATACAGGATTGATCTCAATGCTTTTCCAGACGACTCTTCTAAAGGGCAAAGAGAATATATTTTATATACAAATCCCACATGTTCCACAAAAAAAAAAAAAAAAATTACACCTGTGCCTGGATATATAACTCAAAAATCTAAACTTGCTGTAATCTACCAGCTCTTATTAGATATTTATTAGCCATTAAATATTTTAACAGACCTAGTGTAAAAATTAGAAAATAAAGGATAAAAACATTTAAACTGTCTCTGTTGTAAAAAGCATTTATCTCAGGATCTACACGTTCATTAGGTATGCTTAAAAACAAATCGGTAACAAAAATAATGATCTTAAAACCTGTAACAAAAGCCTGATAGTTAAATCTATATGTAGGTAGTTTAATTTGCTACAGCATATTATACATGTGATTCAACTCTTGTTTTAAAAAATTACGTAAGTCTACTATAGCATACTGTATTTAAAGCTTAAATTTGACTCTAATTTAAGAAAAGCAATCATGTGGCTTGCTTCCGTCTTAGCTGATGACCTCATCGGAATGAAAGCAACCATGGGGCTGGCAGCCATCTGTAATAAGGGTAAAGGGTACATGTCGTGTAAACTGACCATCATCTTCATTAAGATAACCATATGCTATAAACCAACTAAGGCAGCATCTATAACATTTCTTAGTCCTACTGAACCCTCTGATAATTATTGTATCTTTTTAATACCAAGGAGGCAATAGCAGAATATTTTGGATTTAGATGGATTTTTCTTTTATTTTCAATTTTTTATTAGATATTTTCTTCATTTACATTTCAAATGCTATCCCGAAAGTCCCCTATACCTCCACCCACCCTGATCCCCTACCCACCCACTCCCACTTCTTGGCCCTGGTGTTCCCCTGTACTGGGGCATATAAAGTTTGCAAGAACAAGGGGCCTTTCTTCCCAATGATGAGCGACTAGGCCATCTTCTGCTACATATGCAGCTAGAGACAGGAGCTCTAGGGGTGCTGATTAGTTCATATTGTTGTTCCACCTATAGGGTTGCAGACCCCTTCAACTTTTTGGATACTTTCTCTAGCTCCTCCATTGGAGGCCCTGTGTTTCATCCAATAGATGACTGTGAGCATCCACTTCTGTATTTGCCTGGCACTGGCATAGCCTCACACAAGACAACCCAGATGTCCCTCAACAGAGGAATGGATACAGAAAATTTGGTACATTTACACAATGGAGTACTACTCAGCTAATAAAAACAATGAATTTATGAAATTCTTGTGCAAATAGATGGATCTGGAGGATATCATCCTTAGTGAGGTAACCCAATCACAAAAGAAGTCACTAGATATATGCACTCACTGATAAGTGGATATTATCCCAGAAACTTAGAATACCCAATATACAATTTGCAAAACACAAGAAAATCAAGAAGGAAGACCAACGTGTGGATACTTTATTCCTCCTTAGAGTAGGATACAAAATACCCATGGAAGGAGTTACAGATACAAAGTTTGGAGGTAAGACAGAAGGATGGATCATCCAGACACTACCCCACCCGGGAATCCATCCCATAATAAGCCAATAAACATAGACACTATTGCACATGCCAGCAAGATTTGCCCAAAGGACCCTGATATAGCTGTCTCATGTGTGGATGGCTAACTGTAGCCTTATCAGTTTAAAAGCAGCATTAACAAAATGAGAAAATATACCTTATCTTTTATTGCAAAATTTTATTTTCTTAATTTATATGTTTATACAGTATAGAAGTTTAAAGATCATGATGTATAGAAGCTTCATAGGGACTTTAAAATAAAAGAAGTTAATTGGAATAAAAAAGTTTTCAAACATATTTCTCCTAGGTAATATGATGACTAAGAAATTTGAACATAATTGTATGTTCCTCAAATTCCCTCAGAAACCAAAGTGGTTAAACCAGAAATCCAATCAATAGACTTTAGCTTATTTTTAGTACAGCCTGAAAAATCAGTTACATCAGACTGTCTTCAAAATGTAATAACATAAGTAATTAAACAAATAAACAAATAAAGCCTTCCACCAAGGACTTCACCATTAAATGATTATGCTTTGAAATCATTAATATTATCATTTCATTTACACTGTCAGGTGGATATAAAACTTCATTCTTATAGGAGAGAATCCAGTTGTCTTGTCCTTCAGGATTTCCAATGATAGTTTCTCAAGTATTTCTAAATATCTTGTTACCTAGCAGGAAAGTATTCCTGAGCACAAAATATTCTAAATTTTAAAAATCTCAAATCATAAATTTAAGAAATGGCTTTAAATATATAAAAGTTATTGGCCATTGTTAATTAAATGGATTTATTTGTTTGTTTTCTGTTTGCCTCTGGCCTGATAAATGATCAGACTTAGGCAAGGGAAGTAGGTAAAGAAGTCTCATTTTCCAACAACCAGGCTGGGCTTAGAGAGGGGCTCAGAAAGAAGGGATGTCTGGGAGCTATGAAAAGAACACTTCTGGGGTATCTAGGGGCCTTTCTCTTCACTAAGGATAAACAGGATGAGAAAGAAATTAGGGAAACAACACCCTTCACAATAATCACAAAAAATATAAAATACATTGGTGTGACTCTAACTAAGGAGGTAAAAGATCTGTATGACAAAAATCTTCAAGACTCTGAAGAAAGAAATTGAAGAAGATCTCAAAAGATGTAAAGATCTCCCACACTCATGGATTGGCAGGATAAATATAGTAAAAATGCCTATCCTGCCAAAAGCAATCTAAAATTCAATGCAATCCCCATCAAAATTCCAACTCAATCCTTCACTGAGTTAGAAAGAGAAATTTGCAAATTCATCTGGAATAATAAAAAATTCTGGGAGAATCACCATACCTGACTTCAAGCTATACTACAGAGCAATTGTGATAAAAAACTGCATGGTACTGGTATAGTGACAGACAGGTATATCAATGGAACAGAATTGAAGACCCAGAAATGAACCCACAAACCTATGGTTACCTGATCTTTGAAAAAGGAGCTAAAACCATCCAGTGGAAAAAAGACAGCATTTTCAACAAATGGTGCTGGCACAACTGGCAGTTAGCATATAGAAGAATACAAATTGATCCATTCTTATCTCCTTGTACAAAGCTCAAGTCTAAGTGGATCAAAGAACTCCACATAAAACCAGAGACACTGAAATTGATAGAGGAGAAAGTGGGGAAAAGCCTCAAAGAAATGGGCACAGGGGAAAAATTTCTTAACAGAACACCAATGGCTTTTGCTGTAAGATCAAGAATCAACAAATGGGACCTCATAAAATTGCAAAGCTTCTGTAAGGCAAAAGACACTGTCAATAAGACAAAAAGGACACCAACAGATTGGGAACGAATTTTTACCAATCCTAAATCTGATAGGGGACTAATATCCAATATATACAAAGAGCTCAAGAAGCTGAACTCCAAAAACTCAAATAACCCCATTAAAAAATGGGGTACAGAGCCAAACAAAGAATTCTCAACTGAGGAGTACGGAGGGCCAAGAAGCACTTGAAAAATTGTTCAACATCCTTAATCATAAGGGTAATGCAAATCAAAATGACCCTGAGATTTCACCTCACACCATTCAGAATGGCTAAGATCAAAAATTCAGGGGACAGCAGATGCTGGCAAGGATGTGGAGAAAGAAGAACACTCCTACATTGCTGCTGGGATTGCAAGCTTGTACAACCACTCTGGAAATAAGTCTGGTGGTTCCTCAGAAAACTGGGCATAGTACTACTGGCAGATCCAGCAATACCTCTTCTAGGTATATGCCCAGAAGATGTTCCAACTGGTAATAAGGACACATGCTCCACTATGTTCATAGTTGCCCTATTTATAATAGCCAGAAGCTGGAAAGAACCCAGATGTCCCTCAACAGAGGAATGGATACAGAAAATTTGGTACATTTACACAATGGAGTACTACTCAGCTAGTTAAAACAATGAATTTATGAAATTCTTATGCAAATAGATGGATCTGGAAGATATCATCCTGAGTGAGGTAACCCAATCACAAAAGAACTCACTTGATATGCACTCACTGATAAGTAGATATTAGTCCAGAAACCTAGAATACCCAAGATACAATCTCCAAAACACAAGAAAATCAAGAAAATCCAACATGTAGATACTTCATTCCTCCCCAAAATAGGGAATAAAATACCCATGAAAGAAGTTGCAGAGACAAATTTTGGAGCTAAGACAAAAGGATGGACAACCCAGAGACTGCCCCACCCAGTGGTCCGTCCCATAATCAGCCACTAAACACAGACACTATTGCATATGCCAGCAAGAACTTGCTGAAAGGACACTGATATAGCTATCTCTTGTGAAGCTATGCCAGTGCCTGGCAAATATAGAAGTGGATGCACACAGTCATCTATAAGATAGAACTCAGAGACCCCAATGAAGGAGTTAGAGAAATTACCCAAGGAAATGAAGGGGTCTGCAACCCTATAGGTGGAACAACAATATGAACTAATTAGTACCCCCAGAGCTTGTGTCTCTAGCTGCATATATAGCAGAAGATGGCCTAGTCAGCCATTGTTGGGAAGAGAGGCCCCTTGGTCTTGCAAACTTTATATGCCCCATACAGGAGAACACCAGGGCCAAGAAGTAGGAGTGAGTGGGCAGGGGAGCAGGGTGGGGGGAGGTATAGGGGACATTCGTGATAGCATTTGAAATGTAAATGAAGAAAATATCTAATAAAATAATTTTTAAAAAAAGAAAAGAAAAGAAAAAAAAGAAAAAAGTCAAATCAAGGATCCAAGCTAAGGATATGTTTTCTGCTTTCTCTCTGAACTTTTCTCTGTCTATATTCTTCTTGCTATTCTAAGTGATATTTCTGCCCATGTCCTACTTGCTTGTGTGTGTGTGTGTGTGTGTGTGTGTGTGTGTGTATGTGTGTGTGTGTGTTTGTCTGTCTGTGTTCCCTAATTAGTTCTCTCTTTTTTATTATTTATTTTTTTAATTTACATTTCAAATGCTATCCCGAAAGTCCCCTATACCCTCCCCCACCCCACCCTGCTCCCCAACCCATTTAGTCCAAAAAAAAAAAAAAAAAACAAACCTCTGAAAAGCTGATTTCCTGCAGAATACAGTTTCAGTGTCTTTATTTTACCTTTCAATCCCGTCATTTATTCCAGAATTCCTTTTCATTATCCTACAACACAGCACCTCAAGACCACAGCCATTTGATCCATAAGAGGCAGCAAACATATATTTTTCTTTCTTAACATTACAAAAGAATACAGAGATCTGTCTGCCTTTGTTAAACACAAACAACAACTTAAGCTACTCTGATGGGACCCTGCCCTGGAATTATTTTTTCTACCACACCTGGACCTAACCTTGCTGTGTCCCAAGCTGACCTTGAACTCAGGAATCTTCCTGTATTTTTATCTGTCTGTTGCTGTACCTTTCTGACAATCTGGCTCATGATGTAGCTCCTTTTGTTCATTTAGATTCATGAAGCTTCTCATCATTTTTATATTTTGCATAATTGAGAGAATATATAAATACACTTGTATTTAGAACTCTTTTTACAGCCTTCAGGATTGTCTTGACAGTTCCAGTGTTTACCATTTTGATGAGATATTAGCCACACTTTTGTCTCCTGGACCCACTCTGCTTCTAATTCTCATGGAGTCACTAACATTGACAAATGCCAGAAAATGGTGAAAAATCACAAAATGAACAACTAGCTTGTTAAAAATACAAGATTTAAAAATTTTAAAGAATGAAAAGTAGCTTATGGAATGCATGCATCCTATGTGAGATAGATGCTAAATACATGGGCTACTCAAAGCAGGATTATCCCCCCAGGACTTGAAGATTTAGCTGCAGCTGTTGTACTGGAAGCTGGTTCTCAATTACAATGGCTGACTTGGTGGTAATAAGAAGCTGCAGTTATGGAAAATTGTAATAGGTCTAAAGGTGTTAATGTCATGAAAGACTGTTAGGTGAAGGTCAATAAACTACATGCAAAAACAGATGCAATTTGATGACTCTATTATTATACAATGTACTAGAGTAACATTAAGAGCCTGGCATAAGGTAAAGTGTCAAAGAAAAAAGTTGATATCATTCACAAAGATTATGCAAAGCCCGAGAGAGACTTTTACTGACTCCTTTCATAGATTAATATCTGCAATAAACAGGACAATATCAGATCCATACACATGATGAGTATTAATTGAAACTTTTGCTTTCGAAAATACAAATGCAGAGTATAAAAATGTTCTTAAACTTTTAAGAGCTCTATCAGCACCCATGGATAAATTAATTAGTACCAGTGCTGAGTCTGACCCTGTAATTGGAAAAACAATGGCCAATAATAATAGATATCAAAATATCTGTTGTATTGACTATGGGAGAGGAGTTAGATGAGACAGACATTCCTAGAGACTTCTCTAGAAGACCTTAGCATTCAAGGGTTTGTAGAAGGTATACTAAGAGAAGACATTGAACTAATGAATACAGGTCAACAAGAGATATATGGGGAAATACTTTATTCATGAGAAACTCCCTAAGGGATGTACCCAGACAACAAACAATACGAGCCAGGCACTTCCTGTCAACAATCCACTGGACAACTAAAGAAACCAAATTAAGTATTGAACATGAAATGCTACAGAAGGAAGCTGTGCCCTAGATTTAGCATGAATAAAAATATCATACTATCACCAAAAATTCAATGCTATAAAATACTGACTAGAATTTATAGACCTTTACTCTCAAAAGACAGTAGGAATGGTTTTAGGAAGAAGTGGCTTTACATCTCAAAGATTCATTGTGCATTGAGAGATTATAGATGAAGACTTCAATGGAGAGATTGAGATTATCGCTTATGTAAAGAAAAAAATTTGCAGTTTAAGGAGTGAGATAGAATTATTCAGTTTTTACTGCTTTCATATGTCAAAGACAAAGCAGCTGCTATTGAAAGAACAGGGGGATTTGGAAGAACTTGAAGACAGGTTTATGGGCAAACTGTTATCAATGACCAGAGACCAAAATTAAACTCAAAATTGAAATTGAAGTTTTGGTTCACACAAATCTGATGTAACTATAATCTCACAAGAATCTTGGAATCCACACTGACCCCTTCAGAAAGTATCTACAGTTTATTGGGATTGAAACATTATCCCTAATAAAACAAAGTATAAGATAAATTAAATGTATAAAGCCAGAAGGTCAAAAGAATATTAAATAGCTATGAGGCAGATGTAGTCATCAATATATGCAAAGGAAATCTACTACAAAAATGGGGAACTCATTAATATTCCTTCAGTCTCAGAAAACAGATACCCATTTTAACTGACACTGTATATTGACATTTTATGTAATGTGGCTTGATTGTTTCTGTGTTTAAATGGGTGAGAAGTTCTGGCTTGCTGATGTAGAACCGTGCATGAATGAGAGTGCCTAAATGTCTGCTTTATATGTGGATTCATACAGATCAGAGTGGACTTTGATCTACAGGAAAGGGGAATAAGATTAACTGACAGACACTGGATTGTAAAAAAAAAAAAAAAAAAAAAAAAAAAAAAAAAAAAAAAAAACCACATACTACTGAAATAGATTAATCTGTATACTTTAAAGATGTAACATCAGAATAGAAGTCAGGGAATGAGTTATATTGGGAAAGATGTTTTGTCTATATTTCAACATGTGATGAAAGACAATGGGTTTCATCAAAATTGATAAAAATCCAATCCAAGTAAGAGAAACTTCCACATTAAAGGCATGTAATAAGGAAGGAAGAAATGCAGAAAGCGGCTGATTCCCACCCCGTGTATAGGGACAACACAACAACCTAGTTGAAGAAGGACAGATCATTCAAAAGACTGGCAGTCTAAAAACCTCAAGGTTTGAAATGGACATTTCTGACAGACAAATGATCATGACTTTGATACAGGATAAGGATCATTGCATCAACAGATCTTCATAAGTACACTTGTATTGGGAACAAAAAAGGGGGAAGAGGGGAAGAGGGGAGAAACCCACACCCCACCAGAGTTTTACCTATTCTCTGGTCTGTCAAATGTGGGAGGGCTGCTGGCACTTTCCACTCATCCCTGGGTAGGCATTCAAGCCTCTGACCCACTCTTCAGGGGGTGGCCAAGGGGCAGC
>NC_034592.1:67195379-67199954 GCF_900095145.1 Mus pahari | reverse complement strand
AGGAGAGAGAGAGAGAGAGAGAGAGAGAGAGAGAGAGAGAGAGAGAGAATAAGAGAGAGAAGAGGACAGTAAAAGAGAGGAGAGTAGAAGACAAAGAGAGAGGAAAGAGGGGGAGAGTGAGGGGTAAGAAGTAAGAGAGAGACAAGTAAGAGGTAAGAGAGTGAGGTGGGGCTAAATAGCCCTTTATATGGTCTTCCCTGTTGCTAGGTAACTGGGGAGGAGTTTAGCCTGAAGGTCAGAAGCTTGGGCCATTTCCTGTGTGACTTCTAGCCATGCTTCTCTTGTCCGGGCTGTAGAGGCCAGAGTTCCAGGAGCATAAGGGAATGCCTTCTGTGTCATGAAGGTGAATTATCACCATTTCCAGGGTTCAGACCTCAGCTCAACTGGAGACCAGCCTGTCTGTGCATAGCCCAATGCCCCACGCACTTGGACTGTTAAATTTATGGACATTTGGACCATTAAGTTTATGGGAGTGATAATTGTTTCTATTGTAACAGTTAAATTGTGTACAATTTTTAGCTTAAACAGAAAAGTGGAAGATGTAGAGTAAGTTTAATCCAGCAACATGGCTGCTCTGGCAAGGGATCACATCCAAAGACCTTCTAGGTCTATGTGATCTGGCTGGAATGACACATCTTTAATATCTTTGACCAGAATAGAGACACGACCTTAGTACACATTTTCAAGGTAAAATTAATTTGAAAAAGGATGTAGCCACATTTGAAAGCCTAACTAAGGTGTAGACAAAGTGATGAATCAGAGAAAGATTTGAAAACATGAGTCAAAGATAGGATACATCCAACTCTCACAAAAAGAGACTGAAAAAAGAGGCCATTTAAGAGCAATTCAAGAAGAAAAGAATGTCAGTTGAGAGTCAGTGCAGTAGTGCAGTGCAGTGGAGTTGACTTTATTCATGAGTGCATGAAGTTCAGTGCAGTTCAGCAGAGGCAGTTGAAGTCAGAGAATAAGGAGCCAGAAGATTAGAACAATTTGCTGAAGTTAGTTTGAAACAGGTACAGCAGCCAAGAGGGCAAAGATAAAAGAGGTAATTAACCTAAATGGCTGAGTTATATTGGAAAAAATCCTCTGCGGGAGAGGCAGGCCAACTCCTGGGTTGTGGGGTTCAGGGTAGATGGTAGTGTATGACAAACATACACTGCAACCATATGGACTGATGGATGCTGGGAAGGTCTGGTGGCCAGGTCTGCTTTGATATGTTAAATAGGCTTGCTTGATATTTTCCCAAACATTTGAAACTTAACAAACATCAAATACTTACCTGGTAAATTTTAATAATAAAAAGGAAGATACATATACCTATCTATGTCCTACATACTATTCTACATTTGGTTATGATAAATTTAAATTCAATTTTTAAAAAATCACTTTAAAAGATATTGTTTCTTCTGTTGCCCCAAACCATTTTTTTATTTTGCCCCAAAAGGAGATGCAACCTGAAGTACACGGAAATGGAAGAGATCTAGAAACCGATAAATGAAAGGTTAGAAGTAGGACAAGGTTGTGCTCACATCTTTTCAAAATATAAATGAAAAACCAGATGGCTCCTGATCCAGGAAGATCTCAAAGACTACTAGACCAATGAAGCATCTAAAGGTAGATGACAATCTATCAAGATGAGTTGTCCCAAGAGGAAGAATAAGATGATAATTTGGAGAAACACTAAGCCTTTAACTCACCAACCTGAGACTTTGGGTAAACAGCAAGGACATTAAACTACTAACCCTCAAAGGGGTACTGTTATGTTTACTGATTGATTGTATTGCACATTAACTCTAGGCTTGTCCATGTAGAGTCAAAATGCCTTATGTCGGGGTGAATAAAAAGTTGTATTTGTGATAGGAGACAGATTGATATTGTTTTAGAATGTTAAGGATATCCCTTAGGACAAGGATAAAGAAGGTTTACAAACATTTAGTCAAGTGAGTGTGGGGTATTTTGTTTGGGCTAATTTAACTGGTCAGCTAAAATGCAATAATATGGACTTTATTATAATTTGCTATTTAGAAAGTTTTTATAGTGGAAAAATATAGTTGTATGAAAATGGAAAGGGGAGTACCTGAGGTATTGTGTACCAATGTTGATTTAATGGTTCCTAGAATAATGCTATCTATTGCTAATGGTTTAGAAGCTAACATCTGGCTTCATTATGTGACATGGCAGTCAATAAGAATAATCTTTAGGTGTTAGAGGAGACCCATCTATCCTCATCTTTAAAAAGAAACTTATATGGAATAGGAGGCACTCATAAGAACTCTGCTCAAATAATATGGAACGAAATAGAATCTACTAATTCCCATATTTATGGGGCTACTCCTAATATTCCTGTCAAAGATGATTTTCTATCACATTATTTATGACTTAAATGCACTTATATCCCTCCATATTGTAATTCTTCCTCTAACTATATCCCTCCCTCTGGTAAACAACTGCCTTTTAAATGGACTTTTTTTTTTTCTTTCTTTTCTTCATCTTTTTTTTAAAATGCTACTTCACTACTTTTCTTTTGGGTTATAATGATTTATGTGGGATAGGCTAGATTACTGCAATTTTGTTCAGTAAATTTTTGCAATCAATCAACAGAATCAAGAGAGCTCTCCCCCCAAATTGTGAGAATTCTTTGCATTTATTTGATCCTTTAATGGTTGTAGCCACAATGGCACATTGTTTTAATTTATATTTGTCTCTAAGAGGTTACTCATCCACCCACCCACCCACTCCTGCCTTTCCACCCTGGCATTCCCCTATACTGGGGCATCGAACCTACTCAGGTCCAAGGGCTACTCCTCCCACTTATGCACGACAAGGCCATACTCTGCCACAAATGTGGACAGAGTCATGGGTCCCTCCATGTATAGTCATTGGCTGGTTGTCCAGTCCCTGGGAGGTTCAGGGGGTCTGGCCTATTGGCACTGTTGCCCCTCTCCATGAGACTGCAAAACCCCTTAGCTCCTTCAGTCCCTTCTACAACTATTCCATCAGGAACCTGCACTCAAACCAATGGTTGACTAAGAGACCATCAGAGTTTGGTGACTATATGGGATGGATCCCAAGATGAGGCAGTCTCTGGATGGCCTTTCCTTCAGTCTCTACTCCAGAATTTATCTCCATATTTCCTCCTGTGAGTGTTTTGGTCCCAGTTCTAAGAAGCACTGAAGTATCCACACTTTGCTCTTCCTTCTTCTTGAGCTTCATATGGTCTGTGAATTGTATCTTGGGTACTCTGAACTTTTGGGATAATATCCATTTAGCAGTGAATGCATACCATGTGTGTTCTTTTGTGATTGGGTTACCTCACTCACGAAGATATTTTTTAGGTCTATCCATTTGCCTGATAATTTCATGAATTCATTGTTTTTAATAGCTGAGTAGTACTCCATTGTGTAAATGTACCACAATTTCTGTATCCATTCTTCTGTTGAGGGACATCTGGGTTCTTTTCAGGTTCTGGCTATTATAAATAAGGCTGCTGTAGATATAGAAGAGCTTGTGTCCTTATTAGATGTTGGAGCATCTTCTGGGTATATATGCACAGGAGTGGTATAGCTGGGTCCTCAGGTGGTACTATGTCCAATTTTCTGAGGAACTGCCAGAATGATTTCCAGAGTGGTTGTACCAGTTTGTAATTCCACCAGCAATATAAGAGTGTTTCATTTTCTCCACATCCTCACCAGCATCTGCTGTCACCTGAGTTTTCTATTCTCAATAATAAAAGAACTTCTGAGGAAATCATTATTCCTGACCTCAAACTGTACTACAGAGCAATAGTGATAAAAACTGCGTGGTAAAGTTAGCAGCAGGTAGATCAACAGAATAAAATTGAAGACCCAGAAATGAACCTATACACCTATGGACACTTGATCTTTGACAGAGGAGCTAAAACCATTCAGTGAATAAAAGAAAGCATTTTCAACAAACGGTGCTGGTTCAACTAGTAGTCAACATGTAGAAGAATGCAAATCGATATATTCTTATCTCTGTACAAAGCTCTAGTCCAAGTTGATCAGGGACCTCCACATAAAACCAGATACATTGAATCTAATAGACTAGAAAGTGGTAAAAAGCTTCCAACACATGGGCACAGGGGAAATTATCCTGAAGACAAAACCAATGGCTTATGCTCTAAGAACAAGAATTGAAAAATGGGACCTCATAAAATTGCAAAGCTTCTGTAAGGCAAAGGACATTGTCAATAGGACAGAATGTCAACTGACATATTGGGATAGATCTTTAACAATCCTACATCCAATAGAGGGCTAATATCCAATATATACAAAGAACTCAAGAAGTCAGACTCCAGAGAACCAAATAACCCTATTAAAAATGGGGAACAGAGCTAAACAGAGAATTCTTTTTTTTTAAATTTTTTTATTTATTATTATTTTCTTTATTTACATTTCAAATGCTATCCTGAAAGTTCCCTACAACCCCCCCATCCCTGCTCCCCTACCCACCCACTCCCACTACTTGGCCCTGGCCTTCCCCTGTGCTAGGTCATATAAAGTTTACAAGACCAAGGGGCCTCTCTTCCCAAAGATGACCGATTAGGCCATCTTC
>NC_034592.1:67191219-67194044 GCF_900095145.1 Mus pahari | reverse complement strand
CCAGCACCATTTGTTGAAAATGCTGTCTTTTTTCCACTGGATGGTTTTAGCTCCCTTGTCAAAAATCAAGTGACCATAGATGTGTGGATTCATTTCTGGATCTTCAATTCTATTCCATTGATCTACTTGTCTGTCGCTGTACCAGTACCATGCAGTTTTTATCACAATTGCTCTGTAGTACAGCTTAAGGTTAGGTATGGTGATTCCACAGGTCCTTTTATTGTTGAGAATGTAAACAGAGAATTCTTAACTGAGGAATATTGAATGGCTGAGAAGCACGCAGAGAAATGTTCAACATCTTTAGTCATCACAGAAATGCATATCAAAATGACCGTGAGATTCCACCTCACACCACTCAGAATGGCTAAGGCCACAATTACCTCTTAATGCCTATCCCAGGAATAGATTCTATAATACAAAAGGAGGCCTCAAAAATGATATGTATGATTAGTAAAACTGGTAGTATTACAGAAAAGATTTTACTAGAAATCCATGAAGATATTTGTGAATTGAGGACTACAGTTTTATGAAACAGAGCTACTATAGATTTGTTGCTCAAGTATAATTGTCGGTTGCCAACAATTTCCTGGTATGTGTTGCTTTAATAGGTCAGAGTTGTCCTATACTATTGATCTCCACAGAGTTAGACAAAATCTTTCAATTGGCTTTTGAGTAGCCACCATGGCTAACATGGCCTTTCCACTTTTCTTTTGCCTCTGTCAACTATCATTATCATTCTCAAATGCTTGCCAATATTAACTAAACTAGCTCTAGAGACAATGTATTCAACCATGACCTAGTACAGCCACTATATTTTTCTTTAAAAAATTAGAAGTGGGATGATGCAGCAGGTGAAGAATATCGATAGCACTAAAGAAATCAGAATTGTTAAACTCACGAGCTTTTCTCTTCAACCAAAAGGATAATCATACCTGTTTTCTGTCTGGAGGGATATGAATGGAGGTGTTAATACCTGGTAATCTTTGCCATTCTGTATATCCAGCCTTAATCTAATCTCCCAGGATTCTGAACATTTTCTTTGAGTCAACAGATCCCATTTTTATGTTTACTGAAAGTTCTTCCTCCTTAGACTCTTATCTTGAGCATTGTTCTCTGTCAATAGAAGCCACTCTTGTGTAAAAGGTCACCAGAGTTCTGCTAAAGAAAAATACTTTATAAAGGAATTAAGAATTTAGGAATTTAGCCTAACTTCCTAAACCTTTGTCATGATAATTGTCACATGGAAACTTTTTTCCAAATTCTTACTGTTTAGATGTATAAATAAAGTAAACCACTTTATCAGACTCCACAAGTTTTTGACCTAAGACTGACTAATCCATGCTGACCCAAATTTCATTTTCACCTCACCTGGATCATCTCCCTGGATGGGAAGGTTGCAGTGTCCTCTGCAGGTGATATATAAACTAAAGGCGTTCAAAATGTATTTATCAAATTTAATCAGAAAATATTGCAAGTCTAAAGAAAGATGCGTACATCCAAGCACAAATATAATTTAAAATCCTAAGTAGATATGACCAGGAAAAAATATTTCTAAATCCCATTATAGGGAGAAGTGCCAAATATACAGGACAGAGAAGTAATTGAAAGCTAAAAGCAAAATGTGCCAAATTATTTACAGAGGTAAACCAATCAAAATAAAAGCATACCTTTCAGCAATAATTCTGAAAGCAAAGGAAGTTATAATATTTGAGACCATGAGAGTAAACCATTGACTCAAACATTAATATAGCTAGAAAAATATTCTTTAAAATAGATGAAGAAAATAATGAAGATATTAAACAAAGCTCATTTGGCACAAGTATAAAAGTGTCACAATGAAATCTATATTTTAGTATAACTAATAAATACTAAGATTAAAAGAATTCAGTAAATTTATTGCTGTGTTTGGCTGATAATTTATGCAATTATGAGTAAACATTTGACCCAATATTCAAACATACTGCCCATTTTCTTATAACTGAGTTTTGAATTTATAACTTCATTGTCATTTTCTCTCTTTCTACCTCTCTAAGAGAGAAATTTTTAACTATTTTTCACTGAATCATATCTAAGAGATGTAGTTGAAAAACTCAAACAACTATTTCCATGATTAACTCCAAAAGTTTAGAATAAATTGGATAAGAATTAAAATATTGATTATTTTTATTCAAATAATAAATTGATCATGAATATAATAATTCAAGTACCACCCCATAGTACCGAGACTGGTAAAAACCTAAAATAATAGAAAAGCTTTTAAAGTATCTTGAAAGCTTCATAGTTATTGAAATAATAGAGAATTAGTGAATAGTATTGGAAAACACAGCCCCAGAAGAGTGCCAAAAATATTAAATTTATAAGCATTTACAAGAAATTCAAAAGAAAGAAATAAATTCAAAATTTCAATATTTGCATGCAAAACTTAATTTAAAACACTAATATTTGAATAGAAACATACTTAAGTATATGACTATACAGTCACTATTGTGCAATATGCAACAGGAAAATTCAAATTCTTGCCTCTTGACACACAGGTAGAATACATGTGGAGACCCTGTTTCTTTTCTTCCTTACCATCTAGATTATTTGTCAAACATCTCAAATTGTGCACCTACTCAGAGCCAATAGACACTCGAATCTTTCATTTAATATTATCCTAACAAATAAAAAAGATAGTTTTGTTTGAAACCTCTTTATGGTTCTTCTTCTTCTCCTTCTCCTTCTCCTTTCCTTCTCCTTCTCCTTCTCCTTCTCCTTCTCCTTCTCCTTCTCCTTCTCCTTCTCCTTCTCCTTCTCCTTCTCCTTCTCCTTCTCCTTCTCCTTCT
>NC_034592.1:67178636-67191118 GCF_900095145.1 Mus pahari | reverse complement strand
CTCCTTCTCCTTCTCCTCCTTCTGCTCCTCCTCCTCCTCCTTCTCCTCCTCCTCCTCCTTCTTCAAATCAACCTATTAATGAAGTATCCAGTGTGGAGAATCAGCTTGAGGATTGCAATTGATACAAAATACAGAAAACATCAAAGAAACTGCAGCAACCTGTCTAATCTTATTTCATGTCCTTACTAGTCTTAGAGACCACTGCTTTGACATGTTCCTTTATATGTCTCTACTTCTATAGTCCCTCATACCACACCTCAGAATCTCTTTACCACTAAGGAGCTAGCTTTCACATTGCTGCCATCCATGATATACTTGAAGATATTTGTTTCAAAGTTATTCTCTTAGCCACAAATTCAAATGACTTATGACAAAATAACCATTATCCTTTCAAATAACCTTCTTTTCTTTTATTCCTTTATTCATTAGCTCTTATAAGAGGTATCTGGTGAACACAGACCATATTTTCTTCACTGTCATAGACTTTGGGATAACAACAATGGATATGACAGATCTATTTCCTTACTTAATAGAAAAGTAGAGACAAGAGTTTTAAAAAGCAATTATAATTGATTGAGAGACAAAGAAGTCTTAGTACAATACAAGTAGGCTCACCCACATGAGTTTTGAGAGTAAGGGAAAAGTTACATGGAAACCTCTACTCTAATTAAAAAATGGGAAATAGCCACTAAGGAGGAAGTTGCTTTTAAGCAATACTGACACCAATTGATATATCTGAAATATAGTTCCTGTATTACCTATGGTCAGTAAATATCTAAAAAGTGGAAGAAGAAAGATTATAAAAGTGAGAGGACCAGGGCATCTGTTTAATATTGTGTCTTCTATATATGATAATAAAGGTATTATGGGCACACCTATCCTTTTTATGTGGGTACTGTGTATCTAAACTTAGATATTCATGCTGGAACAATGATCCATCTCCTAAGATCCTATATACACCAAATGTCAATCCACACTTATATAAAAATAAATTAAGATTTGTCTCTCAATTTTTGCAATGGTATTTCATTTGGTTGTTTCTGTTGTTTTAACTTATTTTTAATTTTATGTAATACCATTGATTTACTATTATTGTTATTTCTTGAGCTATTGGAGTTCTTGTCTGCGTGTGTGTGTGTGTGTGTGTGTGTGTGTGTGTGTGTGTGTGTGTGTGTTGAAATATTTCTCCCTATTAGTTTTCAGTCTTCTTAACATGTTTCCCATTTTAGGTAATGTTTAGTGGGTGAGCTATAAGGACCTGTTTTCATTCTGTTTAATTCTTCCACATGTGGGGTCTGTTTTGCTAGCACCATTGCTAAAAAGGCTGCTTCTCTTCAATGTGTAATTATGACACTTTTGTCAAAAAATTGATTATTATAGTTGTATCTTATTAATTTTTTTTGTACCAAGAGCATGCTGGTTTTGCCACTGTGGCTCTGTTGTAGAACTTAAAGTCAGGTACAGTATTATGTCCAACATTGCTGAACCATCATTCAGTGTTTGAAAATCTGTTCTTGTGCTTAATAAATCACACATTCCAGCCATGGTGAAAAAAAAGGAAAAAAGGTTCAACTAATAACAACTTAATTATATGGTAATCTAAGGAACATGTGAACAGTAATACACTGGTTTACATATCAATGTGAGTAGGAGGAATTTCACAAGGCCCCATACCTAGATGCAGAGCTACGGGCAATTAATGACTTCTGAAAGAGGACAAATTAGTTTACCTTAGGCATGAGCACCCTAATTGGTTTTCAAATACCTAATATTCAGCCCTAAAAAGCCTATACATATGAGTAATATTAAATTGACTCAACAGGCTATATTTATGTGTTTTAATGTATGTATAGATGTAACAATAATAAATGAAAGGGAGAAAAACAGTAAAGACAATTCATGAGAGAGGGTCTGGAAGGGAGAGCAATGGTAGCAGTGGGAGGGGCATTTAAAGTAATAAGAATTGAAGACAATCAAAGTATACTTTATTTATGTATAGTATGTTACTAATACACCTGATAAATGTCATATAGTTTAAAAATGATAGTAAAAAATAAAAACGATAAATATTAAAAGGAAGGATTCAATCAGACTAAACTAGTTGCAGATTTTGTATTTTTTCATAAGAACTGCAAATATTACCTATTTCAACAATAATGTTGAAGTGCTTCAATTAAATTATAATTTGATGAGGGAGTTATTCTAATTTTATTTAAAATATTTAAAGCAAATTATTGAGTCATATGTAATGACTACTGATTTAATTAAATCAATAATAGATATTTTGGCACCAGAATAAAATAAATCTAGCCTGTGTATTTTAAGAACATTATTGACATGTGAGAATATGGATTATTTTCTTACAGAGAACATATTCCATTCAAGTAGATATTCTGTGATTGATACACACACACACACACACACACACACACACCATAAACATCTGTCTGGAAGAATATAATTGAGATCACATATTATGGTAACTTGAATCTCTATTGGCAGAATGAAAAGGAGATAGGAGTTAAATGATCAGCATAGTAATAGACTAACAAATATAGTTTTCTATTATAACCAGCTTTCAGGCTTAGTGCCTCTAAAACAGTATCTAAATATCATATTGTTGGTTAATGCCTCTAAGTAATAGAGTCTAAGAGGAAATTGCAACCAAGAAAGAACTTTACTAAGAAGTACTTGTAGGATTAACAACAGGGAAAGAATGAAAGAGTAGTAGGGGAAAGAACGGATTGGGAAAAGGAAAGACTGAGCTGTTATTCTTCTCTGGTAGGACAATGACCCACATGCAGATTTTCGAACTGATGACATTTCACAGCTCTGATGGATATGGTTCAGCTTGAGAAGTCAGCATGATACCAAGCAGTTGGCTGCTTCAGTTAAGGTGTTTATCCAAGCCAGCTTATCATTAAAGACAATAACTCTCAGAAGACTACCACTTCTTTAAAGGTAATGGCAATAAACCAGCATCCTCAGTAAGAATATACTGCAATTACCACTTCTAGCCATGTTGCTTCCTTCACTCTGATTTCCACCATGAAAGTGAGAATCTACAATTGTAAAATCGGAGTTCAAATTCCGTGAACCAAAGCATGATTAAACAAAGCCTTCATAATGCTCACATAAGGCATACAACATGTGTGAAATAGCACAGCTTAGAGCCCACCCCCCCCAAAAAAATGAATCAACAGTTCCAACTTAGATGGAAGATTAAAAGAGAGACATAAAATATCCATCACCCACTTTATCTCCTTACAGTTCTATTTCTGGAACCTGTGGAGTTTTATCTGTGGTTTCTATTGTCTTGATCATAACTCATCCCAGGAAAAAAGCCAGAGTGTGGGAACAGAGAGCGCTTCACGACTTCTCAGATTAATGGTCCTTTCTACAGGAATCTGATCTCTAGGTGGAGAGGTAACGAATGAGGGCTCTCAAGGCAATAGCATTTTTACTGAATGAATGTTAATCAAAAAAAGGCAATAGATTATTAATTGATTATATTGGAGAATTTGGCCTTTTAAAATACTGAAATAGAATTCCTGTCTCATATCACATACATAAAACAAATTCTATGAATCTAACTATTAATAATTAACTTTCAACTTGCAAAATTTAATAATCACATTATCAATCTTGCCAAAAAGTACATTCCAAATGCCTTTTAATTACTAGAAAAAAGTAAAATGAAAAACATGCACACATGTACTATAAATAGGTTGAAAGCTACTTGACTGGAGAAAGTTCACCAATGGAGCATCCTCATAAAGCCTAAGATTCCCTCATAAATATGAATAAATACATGTCTTCCTCAGTAGGTCACAAGGAATATTTTAAACGTATCGATAATCAAATGCTATATAGACAACATTTGCCTAGTTACATCTTTCTCGCTGTGATCAAACACTCTGGCCAAGAACAGCTCGGTAGGGGAAGGATTCATTTCAGCTTAGAGTTCATCATTGAGGGAAACCAGGAAAGGGATTTAAGCCAGAGCTTAAAACAGAATCCATGAGGAAATGCAGCTTGCTAACTCACTTGGACACAGTCCTACCTAGTTGCTTTTTATGCTGCCTTATCACTTAACGTGGCTGTCCACAGTGGACCAGGCCCTACTATATCAACTAACACCTAAAATAATTGCGAGAAGATGTGCTCACAGGCTAGTCGGTTCTAGGAAATCCCTCAGTTGACTCTAAGACTGCATTGCATTCACAGTTAAAGCTAACTAAGACAAACACCATATATTTAGTACCTGTGATCTATTTTAACATTTATTAAGTGACTCTTAATAAACCAGACATAAGATTGGCTAAAAGAAAGAACAAATTCATAGAGCTTCACAGTGGCTTACAGGAGCTGTGGCACATGTCTTGCTCAGTGTTGAGTCATCATGTACCAGTAAGAGGGAGATGATTGGGGTGAATGTCACTGCCACATAACCAAGTATAAACATAACAGACAGGCAGATGCTCTTCCTCATATATTCTCTCTTCTTAGGCTGTGTCAAGCAAATTGTCTGCATAAAGGCAGCAGTACTGGAGGCAATGATGCTGGAGACTTGGCAAGGAAGAGAGTGAAAGATCCATCTGCAACCAGCTGCTTCTCAAAGACCATTTGGAACATCAGAGTGAATTCCAACATGGTGACTTCTCCTGTTAAAAAATATCACGATCCATGACTAATAAGAACCTTTCTAATAGGGACAGTTGATACATCTCATGTCAGGAACTCACTTTGAGACATATGAATCCCAGTACAGTGACATCCTCTGCTACTAACTGAATGGTTGTTGGTCAACAAACTTCTTGCAAATGGTTTGATCAGAGGCCAATAAAATCCTTTTGGTATTGCCAGTATACACTTTTCATTCCCAGAAAAATCCAAACACTGCCTATTTTTTTCAATCTAAAGGAAAGCCTAAAGCTAAAAGCTGAAAAGAAATACGATATATCTCAGGGCCAGAATTTTAAAAATGGGAAGAATGGCCATCCCTGTACTGAATCTGTCCCGATACATGCCAAAAGTGTCCTCCTTGAAAATAGGATAGCTTCCATGTGACAAAGTACTACCGTAAGACGTGAAGTACAGTCATTACCTGCACAATTATGCTGCTAAGCTTGAAATATTTCTAAATTCTTACTCAAATAACAGAACTCCTCTTCAGTGACCTTCTAAAGGCCTTCTAACCACATTGACTTAAATCCTAAGCCTGCCTGCTAACATTTAGGTCATTCTTACTGTCTCTTAACACCCTATTGGGACAAGCGCGCCCAGATTTCCACTACTGAACCTGCCTAACTTTTCTAACTTCAACTCAAAATGTTAACTTTCTCTCATCGTCATCCACCTCTTCTAGAAGGTGTCAAACTCTAGCATGGCTGTTATCATTTTTTTTTCTCTATGACTTCATGTTGCCTTCTGTGTAAATTTTAAAACAGAACAAGAATCAGAAAGAAAGAGACAGCGACTACAGAGACAGACAGACAGAAATAAGCAGAGAAAGACAGAAAGACAGAAACTGATACTGAAACACCCTGGTCCCCTGGTGGCATATTCAGTAGCTGGTAGCAAGAGCTTGTACAAAAGGCAAAACTATATAATCCTTTTATGCATCTCCCTGATCATCTATGAAATGATGCAACAAAAATGTCCTCAACTACAACAATGAAAAAGTTACAAGTGAGAAACAAGTAAGACACCTAAAATACAAGCCTAACCCTTAAATGAAGAATCAAAAAAAATAATTGTTTACAGAAATCCCAAACCAGTAAAGAGAAACAATGCAATCTGAAGAAATGGCATCTCCCTAGCAAGGGATTTAATATAGAACACAGAGCAAAATATTAATTAGAATTATTTTTCTCCCTGCAGTGTGAGTAAATACGGCATTCAGAAAAGGGAACCCTCTAGAATCTTGATAATGAGCCATTAATTATGTAAATAAAGAAATTGGTAGATGGTTTTAAAACCTGTAAGCCCAAGCTGAAGGTAGGAGCCAAGATAAAGTATTCTCTCAGAATGAAAACTGACAGAATGGAGAGCAGAAGGCTAAGGAGGTAACATCTATGAAGGGCACAACTGCATGTTCCCAGAGGCATTGCCAGAAAACTCCAAAAGGAGAAAATTAGGTAGAATGAAAGATACAAAATAGCAATTTTATTTTCTAAGGGAAAAAAAAAAAACGCATAAATGCTCAAAGTAAGTATTCATGGTTAGAACTGATACATCCTAACTCAGAGACTAAAACTCTCTCTGTGTGTCTCTGTCTCTCTCCCTCTCTCTGTCTGTCTCCTTCTCTGTCTTTCTCCCTTTCTCTCTTTCTCTCTCGCTCTTGCTCTCACTCTCGCTCTCTCTCTCTTTCTCTCTGGCTCTCTTCCTCCCTCTCTCCTTTCTTCTCTCTCTCCCTCCACGCCTCCTTCTGTTCTTTCCCACACCACACCATACATCCCTGAGGAAATATTACCTTCAGATCAGAATTTTATATTCAGCATAAGTTGAAGAAAAAAAATCACACTAAGTAAGCCATTTTTAGATATTCAACTATCTACAATTCATATATTCCTTTTTTTGAGAATCCTCCAGATAACCTAACCAGACAAATGGAAAAATCTAAATTAAGGAGAAAACATAAGATATATAGATAACTAAATATGTTAGAAAAAGATAAATACATGGATATTTTTGTTCCTTCCTCCCTACATTTCGTCCATTCCTCCCTACATCCCTCTCTCGATTCTTCCTTCCTTCCTAACTTCCTTCCTTTATTGTCTGTGTGTCTGTCTTTTTGCAGAGGAATGCTGCAAGGGCTTTGTACATATTACACACACCCTCTATCACTGCTGTAATTCTTTAGCCCTCATTTGTAATTCTTAATATAAACTTCTAGGTGCATTTTCAAATAAAAACAAGACTGGATTTACATATAAAAACTCTTTTCTCATATTTGCATAAAGGATTCCCAAAACCATGTTAAATTCAAGGCAGGGCAGCATATGGCTGTAATTCCAGCAATGGGAAAGCAGACAGGAGAATCCAAAGGGATGAAGGTTCAATGAGAGGCTATGTCCTCAGAAAAAAGCTGCAGAGTTATAGCATAAAACATTGGATATTGCATGCATATATACATGTCAATATTCCCCATGTATATACATACATATACAAATACCATACCCATAAACATCTAGAAAGAAAATCATCTTGCATAACTAACAATAAGGAAGAAATAGAACATAAAAATCAACAAGAAAGACTAAGAAAGGAAAAAATACGTAGACATAATATCCATATATGATGGTCAAATACAGATATCCACTAAACGTCACATGCATATTCAAATCTCAGTGAACACTTAGTGTAGGTGACTCTGGTTCTACCACTTCCTGCCTTGGTCAATTTAGAAATTTGTCTAAAGCTTATGTACCCAGTCCCTAACATTCTGACTTCTAATATAGATGTCTGGACTGTCCTTTTGCCTACAAACTTTTATCTAACATCACTGGAGCTTGTTTCAAGGAAGCACAAAAGAGATGAGGACTTCATGTTTTCTCAGGTGACTGCTAAACAAGGAACTGGATTTGGTGATAAAATCAGCCCAGCCTCTGCTGGGCAGTGGAGGCACTTGCCTTTAATCCCAGCACTCGGGAGGCANAGCACTCGGGAGGCAGAGGCAGGCAGATTTCTGAGTTCAAGGCCAGCCTGGTCTACAGAGTGAGTTCCAGGACAGCCAGGGCTACACAGAGAAACACTGTCTTGAAAAAAAAAAAACAACAAAAACAACAAACAAACAAACAAACAAAAAGCTCAGCTTCCTATTACATTAGTAAAATGAAACTGAGACCCTTACTCACAGTAGCTACTCACCAGTGCTCCTGTGCCTCGAGGTTCTCCTCCATCTGAAGTCTTAGTATTTGAGTTATTATCTTTGAAATATGCCAACAAGACCAAACCAAGACAGTTATTATCAGGATCAGGACCAAAAAAATATTACTGAAACTTTCTTCAATTTTAGACTAGACTGAAACCCACAGAGAACTATACTAACAGAAATATTATTGGAGCAAAGATCATTAAAGGATTACAGAACTGCATATTCTAAGTAGTTTCCTTCTCTTGAAATAGCTATAACAGACTTAGGTTGGTTAATTACAAACATAATACATGCTGCTGATACTCAATGATAGTATTTACAGGATAATTTTCTTCAATAATTAGTCATGTTGTTTCTTTACTAAAAAGTGGTAGAGATTTCACCTCCAATGGTTTTAAAAATTCCAAAAGGCCTGGGTATGCCAGCAATTCTTCTACAAAAGTCAAGATCCCAAGGAGAAAAGATTTAAAATCTGAATTCTGAATTCATGGTGATATCATGGTGCACATACCTGAAAAACACATAGTGACTAGAAAGATCGGTCAGTTACTAAAGTGACCATCTCAGCAGTATGAGGACCCACGTTCAATTCCCAGCACCAATGTGCTGTCTTACATTCTGATAATTCCAGTGCTGGGGTGGAAGAGACAGCAGGATGCCTAGGACTTGCTGGGAAGCTAATCTAACCAAATTCAGTGAAAGATCCGGCCTCAAAATAATAATAAGATGGAGAGTGATTGAGAATGATTCCTGAGTTGGCTTCTGGCTTTCACTTGCACATGCACACACAATAGTCATATATGCATGCATATATGCACACACCAGAAGTATGAGACATTCTTTTAAATATCATGCTTATCAATCTTTAACATCTAAAGTGGTGGTTTTGGTTGTTTTTCTGACATTTTCTCTTAGTGTTTATAAATACTAATGTTAATTAATATATATTAGACCACAAGAGAAACATAAACAAATTCTGTATAGTTTCAATGATATTGCTTTTGTTTACTGATTACAATAAAAAAAGAAAAAAGTGATTAAAGGAGGAAAAAATAAAACAGAGCCAACTTGGTTCCAAGAATCTTTTATTTAAGAATCAATAAAATACTCCTAAATAATTTGGTGTTGATAAAAACAAAATAATAAAATACCAAAGACACTGAAACCAAATAAACCATGTGAGGTCTAAATAATGCATTTGGAAATGCTTTTTATAGTCTTAAATATTTTCACCAAAGAAATGATCAGAATTATATCTGTAGACTAAAGGCAAATCTAGCAAAAGACCATTTACTCTGAAAGTAGTAAAAAGAAAAAAAAAGAACAATAAGCTAATAATTTTAAAGCATTAACACAGAAAAGCAAATCAACAAGAGTGACTCTGAGTCAATTGTGTGGTGCATCCCTACAGTCCTAAAACTCAGGAGGCAGAGGACAGGCAGCCAGAATGTCTAGGTCATTGTGACACACATAGTAAATTTGATGGTGGTTTGGACTACATGAAGCCCTGTACCAACAAAAATAAAAATAATAAAATAAACTGTAAGAGTTAAAATGCTAACTGGCATCAAAGAAATTTAACTTGAGAGCACTCAATTATAAATGTTAGGGAGGCATGCAAGATTTAGATATGCAAAAAGGCCATATTTTTATCAATTTTAATAGTAATTTTAAAATACTTTTAATAATAGTAATTTAAACAATCCACTAATCTCGATGTTAAAGTATTTAATGTACTTCACATACAGGATTATCTTCATCTTCTCTCCTATAGACTGCCTCATCACTAGAATCAAAGTATTTAATGTCCCTATTTGTCTAGGTTACTTTTCTAGGACACTAGGACCAATGGGAATGTATAGCAAATGCTCCTCTGGTCCTGTCCCATATTCAGGGGCTAAGAAGTAACCCCAGTACTCGGGAGGCAGAGGCAGGCAGATTTCTGTGTTTGAGGCCAACCTGGTCTACAAAGTGAATTAAAAGAACCCTGTCTCGAAAAACCAAAAACAAATAAATAAATAAATAAAAGTAATCCCAAGAATTTTCAGACCTGCAGACCATCGTGTCCTTTGTCCTACACTGCAATGATATTCTTTATTTTGTAATTCTCTACACTGACATAAAGTCCATACCAATTCTAAGCACATTTATCAGCTAAATATGAGCACATAGCAAAAAACTTGGATGTGTGGCAAGATAGCAAAGGTTATGTTGCCATTTGCATTTTCTTATTTCTATACTGTTTGCTCATGATAAATAATAATAGCTACTTAGAAGTATTCTTGGGTGTAAGTAGAGTGTTTGTTTATGTTAGATGTAGACTGAAACTAATACATCTGGAAATTGACCAAGGACTGGTTCTAACTTTGCTTATTAACAATGATAACGAAATCTTTTTTTTTTTTTTTCCAATCTGACTCCCTCCCAAGGATTCCTTTGGAAATGGTATAATGAAATCTAGTATGTAGCTACATTCTTTACTTAAAACTGTACAGGAAAAGAGTCCAGGAATCCAGGGCCTTGGGAAGTAGTAAATCTGAGAAAACTGCTAGAAGGTGTTGTCTCACCTCTCCTTCCCTACTGTGCCTCCTGGGATTTGGGAGAAAAGTAAGTGGATACTAAAACTCTATCTTGCTCTTTCTTGATGTAGTTACTGTGTGCCTATTCAAAGATTGTTATTCATGGGGGTTATTTTTATCCTACAACTTACTGTACTGGTATTGCCACTTGGTTTAGATGTAGTATGGGGTATTAAAACCTTGTTCTAAACTTGGTTATTATATACTAATTTATTGAAAAAGTTTTCTATGATATATATATATATATATATATATATATATATATATATATAATTTATATTTTAGTACCACATGACTTAAATATAAATGATAATATTTAAATTTTAAGTAAATCTTTCTGTATTTAAGAATGTTGAAACCACAGTTTTAAATAGAATTTTTAAATGCAAAGCGAATGATGAAAGTAAATTTTTTCTTTTTCAGATGAGGGACTGAGAAAGAGAATGTTTATTGGCTTGTGCCATGGTCTATTTCTAGCTAATGAAACAATAGAAAATCTACTCTCTTGGGTCTAGTGTAAGGCTTTTTCCATTGTTCTATTGACTAGATGACATTATGTCTTTTGTTTTGCTCCACTCTCCACACTGTATAATGAGATTTTAAAGAAAGACGTGAGTCTCCTAGTTTTATTACAATTCCCCACACTGCTATAACCTGAACACTAAGAATCCAATGCGTGTCAACTTACTGAATACTTTTTACCTTGCAGAAAACACAATGCTTCCTGAAAGTTACAAAATATCAAGACATGGAACCACTAGGACCAAGCTTGAGTGTTAGCTAGAAATAGTCCATTGTAGAAAAACTTTGTACATTTCCCAAGCCTTAAAGGAAATTGTAAGACAGCAGAGACTTTCCATAAATAAGTAAAAGAGACAGAAAGTGCAGAATAGTATGATTCAGGTCAAAAATGGTCTTCCTGAATTTGTTTCTGGTGGGCATTTGAGATTTTGCATTTCCTAATTCAATTTTTTCTACATTAAACTAGATGCTAGTGATTTTCCTTTGCCCCATAACATCTAGGCATAACTTATGCAACTGTCAACCTCTTACCTATATGTGGATACTGCCAAGTCTTAGGTATATGCTAATTTCTCCAGGATTATAGTATCACAGAGTAAGCACAGTGAGGAATAAGATCTAATATAAGGTGAATGAGGAAAGTCCTTGAAATTGCATTAGACAGTAAAAAGATCTTCCACTTTGCCCCAATAGTATTACACACACACACACACACACACACACACACACACACACATTTGCCAAAATATTTTCCTATATCAGCATTAAATCTGAGAGCTGGAACTTAACAATTTTGATTCACCTTAATTAAGAGAAAGCAGGAAGCAGTGACTATATAATGCAGACTATACTCTTTTTTATACCATGAATGTCTTTCTTTTTCTTCCTTTTTTGAGTAATTTTGTTTTATGTAAAGTATTTGTCTATCTTTTACAATTAGATCCTAAATGTGTCTAGTAAATTTGGCGGAGTGACGAAAGTCTTGAACCTAGAGGAGCCCCGCAAAGCAAATCACCTTTATACTATCACATATTTAAAAATATCGTAGTGACATCTATATAATTCAAATTTCTTATTTATTCTTCCCAGGACTTCATATTATATCATCAATATATCCACATTTATCTCACAATAGTAAACACCATTAATGGACAGAAAGTTTGCGAAAGGGGCACCACTGCAGCAACTTGAATGTCAGGCATGGTGATCCCACCAGAGGTTCTTTTATTGTTGAGAATAGTTTTTGCTATCCTAGGTTTTTTATTATTCCAGATGAATTTGAAAATTGCCCTTTTAAATTCAGTGAAGAATGTTGGAATTTTGATCGAAATTGCATTGAATCTATAGATTGCTTTTGGCATGTTAGCCATTTTTGCTATATTAGTCCTACTGATTCATGAGCATGGGAGATCTTTCCATTTTTTGAGATCTTCTTCAATTTCTTTCTTCAGAGACTTGAAGTTTTTGCCATACAGATCTTTCACATCCTTAGTTAGAGTCAC
>NC_034592.1:67175072-67178625 GCF_900095145.1 Mus pahari | reverse complement strand
TCAGGAAAGGCTCTGATGTCCTTGTTCCTGCTGTCACAGGCCTGTCACTATTGGATTGGAGCAGCTGTTGTGTTCCACTCACCAGAGATCCTAAAATCACTTGGGAAGTCCTCTAGGGACCATGGGGGTGTCCGTGGAATCCGTGCCCTAGGTGACCTGGTGTTGGTGCAGACAGGAAGGGGCTTGTGCCCCTGGTCAGGCCGGTTCTCTGCTGCCCTAGTGCTGTCTCAGGTCCTGTGGGCAATTGGATTAGAGCAGATGTTGTGTTCCACTCACCAGTAATCCTAAGATCGCTGGGCAGTCCTCTAGGGACCATGGGGGTGTCCACCCACTCCACACCCTAGGTGACCCGGTGCTGGAGCAGACTGCAAGGGATTTGTGCCCCTGGTCAGGCTGGTTCTCTGCTGCCCTAGTGCTGTCTCAGGTCCCATGTGCAATTGAATTGGAGCAGATGTTGTGTTCCACTCACCAGTGATCCTAAGATTGTGTGGGCAGACCTCTAGGGACCATGGGGTTGTCCTCCCACTCTGCACCCTAGGCGACCCCTTGCTGGCGCAGACCGGAAGGGATTTGTCAATTAGTTGCTATTTTTATCTAAATCTTTGCACCAAATATGTATGTGAATTCTAATGCTCAATGACTTTACGTAAGAACAAAGGGACACTGAAACCATTTTAATGGTGTTTTCTTTATCTATAATTTTTATTGACTTAAATAACAAAAGAAGCTTTATAATCCCTTTATTTTTCTTTTGGTTCAAAGATTCATGAGGATGTCTCCAGCAAATGTAAGACAGAAGACAAACAAAAAGATTTACAAGGAGGATACAAATTAATAAACAAGGAGAATCTTTTCTAATCCAGTGCAGAAAATTAGTTCTCAGGAAATGTGGTAATCCACTTCTCACACTCTCTCGCTTATTCAGTCGTATTGTAATGTGAGTTCGCAGAGGTCCCAGAGTACACCTCCATACACAAAGGTGTCAGTGTTTAGCTTGTAATTATGTACTTAAAATGCTAGAAAATGTACTTATCTTGCCATCAACACATTGTATAATAACCTTTTCTCTTTCTCCTAAATATTATGGCATGTCAGCATGAGTCCTGGGATCCCAGGATGCACTGTGCATCCACATTGTCTTCCTTCTGTTCTGCTTGGGAGACAAAGTTGTGACTATATAAAGTAAAACCCTTCATTTTCTTTGACTTCCTGACTTTTGACTTTCTCTGACATGATTGTATATGCTTAATGGTATAGTTTTTCTTGAAATGTAAAGTTAAGGACATACTTATAGGCATTTAAAATTATAAAGGTATAATCATAGGCATTTTAAAAATAAAGGGCTTTTTTTTTTTATTTCTTAGGAAATGTATGATAATTGAAACAAAATTAACACATACCAAATATTATTGTAAGGAGACCGGTATCTTCCAAAGTGATCTAACTCAGGTGCTTTATTTTATAGTTGAGAATGTTGATCAGGAAGCTGTTTTTCCTGAAAATCCATATTATCTTTCCATCACTGTGGCAAATGTGAAGGCAAAAAGCCTTAAAGGGAGGACAGGTTTACTTCTTTCATGTCCTCACAAGTTTCAGTCCATGGACAGCTGGACTAACACTAGGGAACATTGCCAGGGCAGGAGTGCATGTTGGAGCAGTGAAGGTGACCACTTTACACTGGCCATGGAACATAGAGATGAAAGAAGACTGGGTGATAAACCCTCCAACACTCATAGTGACCAGCTTTCTACACACAGGACCCTATTACTAAAGGATTTTTCCACCTTCCAAAGTAACAACACTAACTGGGAACCGACCATTTAACACACAAGCCTCTGGTAGGCATTTAATATTCAGAGAATAACAGCTACAAAGTATAAGCAAAAGGCTGGAACTCGAACATTCTGATGGTCTACACTCCATGTAAATTTCCACTTCCATATTGAGGAATATAAAATGCTTTTAACCACTTTAAGTACATTTTTGTAACAGAATATTTGCTATTATCATCATACAATACTTGGATAACATGCTTTATATTTAAATTGTTTTCCCTTTATAAATTAGCAGCCATTATTAAAATACTTATATGAATCTTCAACAACTTAAAAAAAAACTGTGGATATGAGAAGGTGGGAAGTAATTATAGAGAGAATAACCAAAGAAATAATTCACCAGAGATAATTTCTTTCCTAGGTATTTAAGTATTTGTTTTTCTTATTGTAATCATATGCTCTGCAAAGGTTGGCAAAATTTAGATACTTGTATTAACAAACATTCTGTACTAGTAATGTAAGAAGGAACAAAAGATAATAAACAAATCCCATTAATTTCTGACTACTAGCAAGTGCTAGTAGTATCACCTGAAGGTTAGAAGTATTCTCAGTAATGGTTGAGGACATCACGTAAAGCATTATCTCCAGGATCCTCTTGCTTCTGGAGCTCTATATCTTGGTTAAATTCTCAATTCCACCCACATGTCAGGAAGATGGGTGTTTATGGTTTTCAACCCATGCAGCATCATCCTAAAAGAAACTTTCATGGTGATGGGAACATGAAGTCTTTCCTTGACTCCAACAAAAATCCCAGACTTATCCAAGCATGGTAACACATGCAGGCAATCTCAGCCCCCAACTGGCAAGAGAGGAAGCCATGACTTTGTGGCCAACCTGAGTAACACAGTTAAACTTGTTTCCAAACAGGACCTCCAGCACAAGAAGAGATTCCTACAATAGAGCCTCGGGGCTCTGATAAGATCATTGTTCTTTAATCATTTACATTTGCTCTCTGGATTGATCAGTGTTGGGTTTCATAGTTGCCCAGGGAACTGAGTTCAAATCCACTTCACTCTAAATACTGGGTGTATATATTACAGAAGCATGATTGTATTTTTGTTTGTTTGTTTCTTTGTTTTCCACAAATGAACAGGAATGCTGGGATGCTCCCTCCCCTCAAAAAAAAAAAAAAAAAAAAAGTCTCCAGTCTCCTGTAATCTGCTTATGAAACAATGAAAGATGTTTGGTGATTTTGCTGTTTTCTTATCTCTCTGCTCCCCATCTTGAATAGTTGCTTGAATGTTTTCTGTTACACTGATTAAAACACTTGAAAATAACCAGTAGAAGCATAGAGTGTATTACAGCTCCCTTGGACAATATCTTATCTCCAACTCCTCCAATTTCCTTTGTTCAAGGACAGAGATATTTATTTGCAGATTAGCCCTCAAGAAGAAAGGCTGTTTTCTCCCTATTTCACCATTTTATTTCTCCTTTTGCTATCTTAAAGCACAATGGTAAGACTCGAGAATAGATTGGATGTTGTAGAGGACAGAGTGGTAAACAAGATAACAATCTTTATAATGGGATTAGTACTAAACACATTGGGAACAGGTTTTAAAGGTAGAAAATTCATTGTGATTTAACCCCATCTGGGTTCATGTAAAATAAAAAATCAATAGAAATAAATAATAAAAAATGATGTGTTCATTCTGACCTTTTCCCTTGTAATACCTTTTTTTTTTTTTTTTTTTTTTTTTTTTTTTTTTTTTTTTTTTTTT
>NC_034592.1:67155306-67174940 GCF_900095145.1 Mus pahari | reverse complement strand
GCCTCCCCAGTGCTGGGATTAAAGGCGTGTGCCACCAGGTCCGGCCTCCCTTGTAACTTCTAAGTGCTTCCATTTTAGAGTTGAATACACTCTGTCTCTCCAAATTGGGTTTGGCTGTCCATATAATGCAGGACATATTTATTTATGGATGTAAAATTAGCTTATGTGGTTTGTCTAGTGCTTTCACATATCTGTACCTGTCATCAGTGGATCCCATCTTGTTCCTCAGGGCAGTTATGAGTCTGACTTACAAACTGAGGAATGTCACCCCAAGAAATATTCAGACCTGTAAGCAAGACAGCATCTCATATTTTAAATCACTGGAACCATTGGGATGTTTATAAGGCTGACCTACTCCACAAAACAAATTCTAACACAGTACACATAACCCATGATATAAAAACAGGCCAACTTCTGCCAAAAATTTTCCATGGCCTCTTTTTAGATTAGTAAGCTATTTTAGAAAAATTCTGAAAGCTAAAAATAGAATTAGATCATATAACAACTGGATTTGCATCTCTCCAACAATTTGCAGTTGATTAATGAAAAATCATTATTTTGTAATGTTCTGTGCTTTCTCTTTCTGTCTTCTTTTCTCACTTTACACAGCTAGCCTTTTTAACACTTTTCATTTTTATCTTGGGGAGTTTTCACTTTGTCTTTGAGTTAACAATGCACAAAGAAGTTATATGGATGGAGAGAGGACTCAGCATTTGAGAGCACTTGCTGCTCTTTTAATGGACTCAAGTTTGGCTTCAAACACACTTCAGATGGTCCCCAATCATCTATAATGATGATGGGATTGTGTTGAAGACATAATTAAACATGGCTAAAAAAGAGACATTTCTGATCCTCCTCTATTCATGTCGGTCACCCAAAAAAGTGTCATCTTAATAAGAAAAAGTTCAAGTCATTTATTTATAGTTTTTTTAAATTTACAATCCAGCCAATGGCCCCCTCCTGGTGTGCCCTCACATAGTTCCTCTTTCCATACTTCCTACCCCCTGTCTCTGAGAGAATACTTCCCCCTCACCAGGCCTCCCCTCTCCCTGAGTCCTCAAGTTTCTCAAAGATTACAGACATCTTCTCCCATTGAGGCCTGACCAGACAGTCCTCTGCTGTATATGTATTGGGGGCCTTGAACCTCTACCTGCATGCTGTCTGGTGAGTGGCTCAGTGTCTGGAAGCTCTCAGGGGTCCAGGTTAGCTGAGACTGCTGGTCTTCCTATGGTGTTGCCCTCCTCTTCTGCTTCCCCTAATTCAACCATAGGGATCCCCAACTTCAGTCCAATGGTTGGATGTTAAGTGTCTGCATCTGTCTCAATCAGCTGCTGGTAGGGCTTCTCAGAGGACAGCCATGCTAAACTCCTGTCTATAAGCACATTATACCATCAGTAACAGTGTCAGGTCTTGGTGTCTCCCCATGAGGTGGGTCTCCATTTGTACTGGTCACCAAACTGCCTTTCCCTCAGCCTCCTCTCCATTTTTGTTCCTGCAGTTCTTTTAGACAGGAACAAGTCTGGGTCAGAAATTTTGTCTGGGGATTGGTAACACCATCCTTCCTCTTAAGGCCCTGTCTATCTACTGAAGATGAGTTCTTTGAATTCTGGCTCCCTACAGTTGGGCATTTCATCTAAGGTCACTACCATTGAGTCTTGAAAGTCTCTCATCTCCCAGATCTCTGGTACTTTTTAGAGGGCCTCCCCACCTCCCACCTTCTGACCCTCTGGGATTTTCTCCTGCCCCCAACACTCATACAATTTGGAAACAGACCTACCTGAAGACCCAGTTATACCACTTTTGGGAATATAGCCAAAAGATGGCCCACTGTATTAAAGGGATATGTGTTCATGGGGCCTTATTTGTGATAGCTAGAAACTGGAAACAATCCAGATGTCCCACAACCAAAGAATGGATATAGAAAACGTGATTCATTTACACAGTGGAACACTACTCAGCTATTAAGAATGAAGACATCATGAATTTTGCAAGTAAATGGATAGAACTAGAAAATATCATTCTGAGTGAGGAAACCCAGACATGAAAGGACATACATGCTATGCACTCACTAATAAATGGCTATTAACCAAAATAGTACAGAATACCTATGATAGTAGCCACAGATTTTAAGGAGTTTAACAAGCAGAAAGGCCAAGTGAGGATGCCTCAATCCCTCTTAGTATGGAGAAGAAAATGTTCACAGGAGGCAGAGGAAGAGAGGGATTTGGGTGGGAGAGGGGAGGGGAAGAGGAAGAGGGGAACAGGATCAGATATTTGTATGTTCTTATACAAAGTCTGTAAGTATAAAACTAAAAGTAGTTTAGTACCAAGAAATTAAACTCTATAAATTTTTGTTGTTGTTTGGTTGGTTTTGTTTTTTTGGTTTTTTTTGTTTTGTTTTGTTTTGTTTTCGTTTTCATTTTTTTGAGACAGGGTTTCTTTGTGTAGTCCTGGCTCTCCTGGAACTCACTTGGTAGACCAGGTTAGCCTCAAACTCAGAAATCTGCCTGCCTCTGCCTCCCAAGTGTTGGGATTAAAGGAGTGTGCCACCACTGCCCGGCTACACTATAATGTTGTAATAAAAATGTTAATAATCAAGTTTTCTCTACCAATCCAACTCTCTAAGGCGTAAGGTTTTTAATGTTAGGTTAAATCTATGTAATATTTTTATTTAAATAAACATTATTTTATACAGGGAAAAAGTATATTCTCTTTCCATGTAAGATATCATTTTTATACATATATAAATGAATATAAACTAGATCAACAGCTAAACTAATTAATTTAAGACATAAATGGTTATATAATTTCAAACAGACTTATCAAAATTGTTCAGCCAATTATTCTTAATACTCAACCAATTTTAGTTTGTAACAATCACTGTAACTATACTAGGAAAATGTGATCATTAATTAATTAATTTTATACACAAGAGAAAGATATCATTTGTCAACTATGGATGGTACTTTATAGAAAGTATGTGTGTGTGTGTGTGTGTGTGTGTGTGTGTGTTTAATTTTGATCTTTTTCTTTTGATATTTTTGTTTATTTTGTGTGAATTTTTAGATTGTCCCAACCAACTACTGGGATAAAAATCAACACACTCTGTCCCTAGGCCAGGAATTATGAGGAGGATAGGTAATCATTTGATGCTATGAATTTAGGGAATTTGGAAAGACTTCATAATCACACCAAATCCCTCTTAAATTACTTTCTGATACCTGACATTTCTTTGTCTTAAAGCAATGGCAAACATCAGAGAGCTAGCACACATCTCATTAGACTTTTACATTTTTATTTCTAATTCTCTTTCAAAATGTTGCATGGGAGGAGGTTTTTAATGTAGAAAAAGCAAATGACTTAAATAGTAATGTTTAAAAGGTATTAAAGCTAACCAGAATTTAAAAAGTATAAAGGAAAATTGAGTAAGTTAAAGACAAAACTATCTAAATTATAACTTGATAGAAGAAAAGATTCAAATAGATGACTTTGTATTGAAAGTACTTTGAGATCCAAACACAATTCAAAATTTTGTATCAGTCAATGGTCTAAGGTAATTGAGATATTCAAATCGAGTTTTATTCTTTAGTCTGATATTAAATGTCAGAATTTCTACTTCAAAATAAAATGCACTTTTATCTAAGATATACCAGAATTTTATGATTGAAAGAAACAAATTTTTTGGTCTTAGCCAAGATCTGGCACTCAGAAAAATTGCCCTAAAATTCCCAATATGAAATAGAAACCCACAGAATCATGCTGACAACCTAAGTTGCAGACCTATCTAGAGTTTGGAAAACTCTGCATCATATGAACCAAAACCCAGCAATAGATGTAGAACTCTTCTTTGCCTCATGAGATATTTAAAATGAGACTGTCATGACCACACCAAGAACATTCCCTTTTTCAAACATACGAAACCTAATTACATATTTAAAGAAAAAAGCTAGAGTCTAGCTTGATTCTGTGTAAATGAAAGGTGCAGACACTTAATTCCTTCCAGTTCTAGTAGACATAAATGCTTTCTTAGGTTTTTTAATATTCTCTATTTTCCCTGGAGCCTAAAGAGCATTTGCAGAAACACCCTGAAATAACATCTTTATTCCTTCCACATGAAGCCAGAAGCTTTTATAATTGCTTTCATAACTGCACACTCACCTCTCTATATGTAAATTTATATTTTCTGAGGCCTTTTCTAAATATCCAAAGGTCACCTCTTAAAGACATAGGATACCAATGTGACAGATGATGCTTTAAAATGATCTGTTAAAGGGAAAACCTAACATTTAGCAGGTTCTAAGACTTCAGGAAAGTTGGCTGACATATCACTCTCCAAAAATAATAGTTAATATAACATAAAATAAAAATATTAAATCAGATACATTGATCCTTGATCTGACAGAAAGCAAAATATAAGGAAGTGATTATTGAACAGAATTAGACATGTTATAAAATGTTTTTGTAAAAAATAGTATTACGGGTTGAATTGGAATTATACATTAAAAAAAAAAAACTCCATTAGCTTTTAACATGATTTATCTCTTGAAAGCAAGAAGTAGCTGGAACTAGATGATGTGTTTTGATATGAAAATCTAGTCTTAACTTGTTAGTTGGAAGACTTAGATAATTAACTTTTAAGTTATAATTAAACGATAATTTTTTTATCCTGTATTTGGTTGCTTTGTTTTTACTGGCCTGCACATTTCTTTTCTTTTCTTTTTTTCCTTTTTTCTTTTATTCTTCTTAAAATGCTTACCAGTTAAGTTGGACAATTTTTCCTTTCTTGTTGACATTTATGAATCTGGTCCTGAGCTTTAGGGGGTTTTGTTATTTATTTTTTACACTCTATATTCCATTCCCCACCCTACCGCCATCCACCCTCCATCTGCTCCACATCCTACACCTCCTCCCCAATCCATCCTGTCTCCAAGTGGATGCCCCCACCCCACCTGACCACTAAACTCCCTGGGGCCTCCAGTCTCTTGAGGGATCAGGTGTATCATCTCTGAATGAACACAGATCCTGCAGTCCTCTACTGTATGTGTGTTGGGAGCTCCTATCAGCTGGTGTATACTGTCTGTTTGGTGGTCCAGTGTTGAGAGATCTAGGGGGTCCAGATTAATTGAGATTGCTGATCCTCCTACAGGATCACCCTTCTTCTCCTCAGCCTGACCTAATTCTTCCAGCCTTACCTAGTTCAACAATGGGGGTCAGCTGCTTCTGTTGATTGGTTGGATGCAAATACCTGCATCTGACTCTTTCAGCTTCTTGTTGGGTCTTTTGGAGGGCAGTCATGTTAGATTCCTTTTTATGTGGGTGCTCCATAGCCTCAGTAAAAGTTTCAGGCCTTGAAACCACCCCTTGAGCTGGATCCCACTTTGGACCTGTCACTTAACCTTTTCCCCGGACTCCTCTCCATTTCCATCCCTGTGATTCTTTCAGACAGGAACAATTCTGTGTCAGAGATGTGACTGTGGGATGGCAACCTCATCCCTCATTTGATGCTCTGTCTTTCTGCTGGAGGTGGGCTCTATAATTTCCCTCTCCCTCCTGATGGGTATTTCATCTAAGGTCCCTCCCTTTGAGTCCTGGGAGTCTCTCACCTCTTAGGTCTCTGGTGTATTCTGGGGAATCCCTCCAACTTCCTATTTCCTGAGGTTGCCTGTTTCCATTCTTTCAGCTGGCCTTCAGAACTTCAGTCCTTTTCCTTCACCCAATACCAGATCAGGTTCCCCTTTCCCCTCCCCAACTCCCAACACTGTCCACTTTCCCTCCCAGGTCCCTCACTCCATTCCCACTTGTGATTACTTTCTTCTCTCTCCCAAGAGGGACTAAGGTGTCCTCACTTGGGCACTTTAGCTTGTTGAGCTTTTTGAGTTTTGTGGACTGTATCTTGGGTATTCTGTACTTTATTCTTTTTGTGACTAATATCCACTTATTAGTGAGTACATACCATGCATGCCCTTTTGGGTCTGAGTAACCTCACTCAGGATAATATTTTCTATTTACATCCATTTACCTGCAAAACTCAGGATGTCCTTGATCTTAATAGCTGAGTAGTATTCCATTGTGTAAATGAATCACATTTTCTGTATCAATTCTTCTAGTTTTTTTCTCTGTTCTTTTGTTATAACTGTGTTTTCTTTTCTGTGTGTAAAATTCCTTTACTTATTGTACATCATTCAGGCTTCATAGTTATAAACTGTGTTAGTTTGTCCTTACATTGTATGACTCTTGTTTCTATGTCAATTTTTTTTAATTGCCATGCAAAATATAAGAATCTTAGTTGGCAGTCATTTCCCTTCGTGGCCTGAAATATATCACTCAGTGCTTCCTTTCCTGACTTCTAGGTTTTTTTTGCTGAGAGCTTGATGCCACTCTGATGGCATTGCCTGCGTGTGGTAGCTTTCATCTTTTGAAGCTTCCACAGAAGCCTCTTTGCTCTGTGCTTTCCAATGTCCTAAGGGTGCGTCTTGGTCATCCCTGCTTTATCTCTACGTTCACGTCTTCAGCTAAACCTCAGAATCATATCCTGTAATTTTACATGATAGTTTTCCTAAGCCTTTCACTCATTTTTCTTTGTTGTTGTTGAAAGAAGTTTTTCTCAAACAATATAGCCTGAATATGTTTTCCTCTTCACTGTCTTTTATATCAGCTCCTTCTGCTTTTTGGCTTCTTAAAAATTCTCTTTCATCATGCCCAGAGTTCTTGAAAGTTGTGATTATGCTTGAATCCCTCCCTTAATTGCTGTTTGAATATGAGTTTCTTAACATAATTGTCCATTCCTTGTTGTCTTTCTTCTGCTTCCTCTAACCTGCTAGAGATGCTTTCTACTATGTTCTTATTCTTCACTTCCAACACTTCTGAATTACTCTTTTTTCCATTTCCACTTTCTTACTGATGCTTGCTCTGTGTTACTGAAATCTCAGCTGTTTCATGTTCTCACCCACACTGCTGAGCTTCTTTGCCAGGTCCTGAACTGACTGTTTAACATCGTACATTTGAATCCTCTTGTGGAACAAAAACCACAACTCTGACTTCAATAGGGTTAACAGATGGGTTATTCTAATGTCAAATATGAGTGATCATGGCCTGGGAATTCATACTCAGATTATGACAAATTTCTTGTTTCAATATGCTAATAGCTTGAAATTTTTATAGTAACAGAACCAAAAATGTCATAAATCAAGGCACTTTTGAAAATACGCAATTGGAAGCATACAGTAGATAGGATAGAACAAACTAAGAACTCACTGAAGGCCCCTGATGCTATGCAACAGCACTTTAAGCCCTTTGATTGGCTGGAAAGTGGGAGGTTGTTCATGCATTGTACAGGATTTATCTAAAGATAAAATAGATGTTAAAAATGCACACATAAGATGGCTAGATGGCTATTACACAGCCTAAAGGTGGCCCAAAATGTTTTGTCACTGGGCTTACAGCATTCCAGCTTCTCAACTGAAATCCTAATCCATTAATCAGCCCTGAAGAAGAGAGAGGTCTTCTTAGGAACAGTCAGTCAAACCCTCTAAGGTAGTAGAATGCATTTAAAAGTAAAGATATGGTCCTGCAACCCAACCCTGACTTGAAAATTTCAGGATTTTTCACTTTCTTTGACTTAAAGTTATCCAGGTATCTGGGCTTTGATGATTTCATATTGGTTGGCTTTTTCTTTTTTCTTTGAATCTTTCTATGTTATGATTTGCACATCTTTGGAAATGTATTTCTGTCTCAATTTTTCTACCTCTAGCTCTTCTGGATTGCTTATGCTATATTATGTGGGTCTTCTTAGCAGAGAGTGTCACTTGGAATTATAGCAAAGAATCCCCTTTACTATTTAGTGAGAAGAGGCGGAAGACAGTCATGGAAACAATGTTTTAGGAGAAACTCATACTAACATGCTATAAAACACAGTTGGCTATTTCACTACATCATCAAGAATGTTAGCAGAAAGAGAAGTAGGACACTGTGAGGAAATAACTGGTAGGAAATATTCATAAAGCTAAAGAAAATTGCAATGGTGATAAAAAGAAGTGTAAGTAATAGAGAAACTGAAAACCAATAGGAAGACTGAGGCAGTGCGTGGGTTGAAGGAACCAGAGCCGAGAGCAGAACTAGCTGCAGTCCGAGAGCAAATGTAATATCCAGAATAAATTCAAGACTATCCCGGACATTCCCCCTTCAAAAACACTTTCCAAACTGTACTAGCAGGCCAAGTACAGATCCAGATAAAAAGCTGGCTGACTAAACAAATATAAAAACATAGTTTTAATGGTCAAAAACAAGATTAACAGTTCCCCTGCCCTGCCTCACACTAAAAAAACCTCAAAAACAGACAAAATGAGAGTCACCCTGTACAAACCAACCAATGTCTATAAAGGTTATTGGCTAAACAAATTAAAATAAGCCAGACTACCCTGGTTCCTATATCTGACCCTTACAAAGGTATAAAAAGTGTGTTCTTTCTTTGTTGTGGGTCTCTCCTCCGGCCTGCGTGCTGAGAGGGGTCCCCAACATGTTGGATAAGTAAAATCCTCATGTGTTTTGTAACGATGGCGGTCTCTGTGCTCTTTGTGGGTGAGGGTCTTTTAGCAAGCTACAACACGAACAAACCTGCCAAGCAACAAATAAAAATGTAAAAATACAGTGAAGGAAGGAAAAAGTCAAAATCCTTTCCTTCCTCAGATGAACGTTAAGTTCTCCTGGCCCTTGAGTTATCCTCTGGCATTAGATCTGATGGCAGAAACAATTGCTTGTGTCGACTGAGTTCAAAAACATTAGACTAAGATGAGCTGTGTACAGTGTGTCTCAGAATCCAATCAGACCCTAATGGCCTGAATATATGCTGGTAGGCCTTCTGTCAGCCTTCCCTGTTGAGTGGAATTCCCCTTTAGGATCAATTCTCCTGTATGATTTTCCCAGTCTGCATTATGTGGACAGCATTAGCCTTCCTATCAAACAGTGTCTGTCTTGCGTTCAAGATGCTTGGATACTAGATTTCCGCCCCCCCCCCCCCATGTGTGTCATTGTCCCTGGTTCTGCAGTGGCTGTCACTGGGGCTTGCAGTTTTTGCATGGATAGTCTCATCTCTCTGGATTCTACTGTGACTCCTCTGACTGCATGTCACAATCTTTATCACAGTGTATTTGAGTTCATCGAGTGTGTGCCTAGGGCAACTAGATGCAGTGTTTACATGGTTCTCAGTGCCATCCTTCTGTTAGTCATCAGAAGAGAGGGACTTTGTGGTTTAGGAAAATAATGATGCCTGGTGTGCCTTATTCTCTAGCAGAGTGGTTTGAATAGTGATGGCTGTGTAGGGCCAGCTCCCTCCTTTACTACACTGATTGGTTCCGTGGCACGTCCTGCTCCGGGGCTCTTCCCCACCATTTGTTTCATGCAGCATGAAGATCTGTCACACAGAATTTGGTGTTTAATGTGCTATCTTACAGAGATGCTCTGTTCCCTTCTGATTGTGTTCCCAGAGCTGGGAGAGATGGATTCTTTTCATCCCCAGGTTTTCGTCCACACACTGAACTGGGATCTACTGTTTGCTTGGTAAATTTAAGAGTCTGCTTTTATGCATTTCCCCTAGCTTCCCTTCTTCCCTACTGTTTACTGTGGCCCTCCCTGGGTATCCATGATTATTTTCTACTCATACAAATCAAATTTATTCTTTCAGACACAAAGAGACAAAGGCGTGTGCTAATGTCCATTATTCAGTGCCCCCATTACAACCTGAGTTACTTCCAGGAACATTCTTCTGACAAGATCAAATCAAGAATATAAGACTGACAGAGAAAGATCAAAGATGCCTTATCTCCCCATGGGGAGAGAGAAGTTCTAAGAAACACGTGCAGGTATTATGAAAAACAGGATTTTGTTTGTTTGTTTGTTTTTAGGTTATCTTAAAATTCTAGAGATGAAATGATAATTAACAACTGTGTATCAGTCACAGCTCAGACAGGAGGGTACACTACAAAAGTGTTGAATGAGAAGGGGAAAGAGTAGAAGATCTCACAAGAATTTAAAAAAATGGAATTGATGATTAAAACTGGGGTAATCAGAAAAGACATAAACATTTACAGGTAGAATTCTCATGAAGAATGGGCCTTTATGACCTACACAGTGCTTTCCATTGACTTATTTGAACTCATAATTCAGAAGATAGTTTGTGAGTAACATGCCAATTTTTCCTATCTTTAATTCACTCTGTTGTCTTCACTAGACATAAGGAACTGTGTACTAAATCAAGTATTGTACTGTGTGAACCCAGCAAAGATGTCCAGGGTAGACAAATGATAAAAAGTCAAGTTATTCTCCCTATTTTATGGCCCGTACCCTTCACAACTGTCGTCTGTTCTCAGTTAAACTGGACTCTGGTGTTTATGTAACTCAGCTGCAACTTTTACTACCAACATTTGTTAATTTATTCATCTTTGCTCCTAATAAGTGTTAAAAAAATGCTAGATGCTGAGAATGTGATCATAGAAATCAAATCCCATTTTGGAGAGATTTTAGGGGCCAGGGGTAAAGAAAGGTAGGGTTTATTGAAATAAATTCTACTTAAGGAACTACTTATGTGCAATGATGACAAAGGAAATTCTCCACAATGGGAAACTTCAGCAAAAAGTTTCAGGATGTTCCTGATGAATCAAGACCAAGGACATGACATTTTTTCATTCTGCAAAGAACAGCAGTGAAAGATTCCCAAATAGGAGGAAATGCTCATTTCTCTGACAAGCATGTGTTGAGGTGAAGAAATTCTGAACTTTCCAAACAAGTGGGTGAAAAATGATGTGTGGAGGGTGAGTGGGAGAAAGGGAGACTGAGCAGATGATGGGAGTCCGGGTCAGGCAGGAGTTCAGCTTCATGCTAAAGAATTCCACTGAACCTGTCACCAGAGGCCACAGAAGGAATTCAAGCAGGAAGACAATATAATTCAGTATTTCTGGCAGGCTGTTGGCTGCATTAAATAAATAATCAATACTTTTTTATTTATCATCGTTACCGAAACCCCAGAAATCATTCTAGCAGTGAATAGACAGGAGCCTCTGAAAACTGCAGTGCCATTCAAATAGCAAGCTTGCTCCACATGTCCACCAGCATCCTGGAGCTTCATCAGTCTCAGAATGCACGGCCTTCCATGGTGGCAAGTCCACTCTGTTAGGCTTCAAAGTTACTTGTTAGGTTCTCTATTTAATGACATAGTTCCACATCGAATCTACACCTCTTAATGATATTCAAAGTTAGCAAGGGTGTAGGGGAGAGAGCTCGGTCAATAAAGTGTTTGCCATGCAAGCATGGTAACCTCTGTTCTACCACCTGAAACTATGATAGGTAAAAACCTGCATTGCAGTGGCTGGTGCCACTGAAGAGATGGCAGCTGGACAATGCCTGACACTCACAGGCTAGCCAGTTCAGAGTACTTACTCTGGGATCTCCAGGCCAACAGAAAATCCTAGCTCAGAAAAAGAAGGTAAAAGATGCCTGAGTAACACCTAATGTTATTCTCTGGCCTTCGAGTGGGCATACACACATACCTACTCGTATTCACATATACATGGGCATCACAAACAATACACAGACAACATGAAACCCAAAACACACAGTATGCACATGCTCATATCTGTGACATATACAAATACCATTTGCTTCCTTTGGATTACAAGTAACAAAATTCACAGTGTTCAAATTTAAAATTGAAACTGTTTTGATGTATTTATTAATCCATTACAAATTTACATATATCAATAATAATTATGTCATGTCATAGTCACTGTTTTGTTTTTAATAGAAATTGTACTCTCTCAAACATGAATCAACCATTAGTAGCTGTTCATATTTGTTTTTGAAAATGTCTTTAATGTCAGGCTCAAGAGAGGACGGATGAATTCTCCAAGCTGCTTCTTCATTTAGTCAGTTGTGGTATGTTGTTCTGTACCATGTGAATCTTTTCTTATCCAGATAGCTAGAAAATGGCTAACCCTTTTCAGACATTTATTTTGATCTGTTGAGGGCAGGAATTGAACACAGGGGTGTAGGAAGGATAAACTTCCTCTCTATCTGAGGCTTGAGTGGGGACATCCATCTCCTACTCACACAACCCTGGTCCTCAGACCACAGTCATGGAGACAAGCACACTTGGCTCTCTGATGGTTGTTCAGCCTTTGGAGCTGTAGTCCCAGCCTCCTGGTTCTTTCAGCACTGCCATTCTCATCCCTTTCCCCTCTCCATAAACAGCATAGCATCCTCAAACTTGATTTGAACATTAAACATGATATTCCACTTGGGACAGTTAAAGAACTAAGGGTGTTATGAAGGCTGTCTGCAGTCAGCAGCCTAAATGGCTGTGGATGTTTCTCTCAGTCACCCGGCAAGCACCAGAGTGCTGGAGAAACAAGAGCTCCCCTGAGCTGGAGCTTAATGAACTTGAGGGAATGTTTGTGTGTGTAAATAAGAGGGAGGAAAGTATTATGAATATGTTTAGCAGATGTTGAAAAACATTCAAAAAAAACACTGCAGGGAACATAAAGTAAATAAAATAGCTAATATAGAAAAGGTTCACTGAGGCATTCAGTTATGCTAAGTCTGTTCAGAAAATGAAAGGTTTATAGAGGCTAAAAGGAGCAAAAGACAGAAAAATTAATTGCTTACTATACCCACTGGCAGTCAAATAAAACACAGCCATATCCATTCAGATACAGTTTTAAGACTTAAAAACTGTTGAATTCACTTGTATATACTTGAAACAGATAAGTTCAGAATCCAGCTAGATATCAATCATTAAGCTTTAAAAGATAAAACCAAACAGAAGCTGTGCTCACTTTCCAGTTCTGTATAACAAGTCCCTAGAAAGTCAATGGATTAAAGAACCCACATTCACTATCTCAGTTTGTGAGGGTCAGGAGGCCAGGCATTAATGTTCACAAGGCTGCAAGTCAGTCTTTCACGGGGCCTGTGACCTCATCAGAAGGCAGGACTAGGGAAGAACTTGCTTCCAAGCCCTGCTTTCACCAGCAGAATATACTCCCTTGAAAAGGGCGGATTCATGAAACATGATCTCTCAAACTAAAACAGAATAAGGCCAGGGATCTAGGCCCCAACCGTGTAGTCAACAAACATACAGAGCCAACCATTTGATATAATCATAGGCTCCTTTTTCATTCAAACAGTAGTGGCTCAACAGCATGAATATTAAGAGACAGTATGGTAACATTTCAATTTTGCCTGAACTACTTCTTACGTGTTTATTCTCAGACACATTCATGAACTCCTGAGTGATTTGCTATATTACAAAAGATAGCTGTAACATGGACTGTTACATACAAAAAGATGTCTAAGTGAACACAAATACCACTAATAAAATTTACAGTGTTCAAAGTCTATTGTGTACATAGCACATTCTATGACATTATGGTATTCTTTGCTGAGGCTTATCCAAGGTCTTACTTTGAGTACTGTATATGGTCAAAATAAGCAACCTGTTCTAACATGTATAAAAAGAAGCAATTTAAATATACGTAAGTACAATCAGGAATATCCATAAGAAAAAATGAGAATGGTTTCAGAGACATAAAAAATAAAATAAATTGTCTCCACTGACTTCGAGTCTTGTTTTTATCTACTACAATGGAAGAGTATTAATTGTTCCCATGAGTGACCTATGTTTACAATACCTGTGATGACAATGAACATGCTGCCTCTGACACAAGTTGAAGTCCTCTATTTTAAGTGGAGGGGGAGTATATATCTTGGAATAAGAATCACTAGCTTGCTTTTATACAAAATGAATCAACACAACAACTTGCTGACAGACCTGGATGATACTACCACAAGTATTTTAGTTCCCTTTCCTTGGCTCATGACCCTGCTTCTGATTTCAGTCCCATAAACATAAACTATTAATCCATTCACACATATTGGTCAGTACTTAGAATACAACTAAAACAAGTTTCAGACCCTGGGAGTTTGAAAACAACTTAAAATCACACAGAGAACAACTAGTCCTATCATGTTCCGTAGGAAGTCTTTTGTGCTTTACTTAAATAATGAAGATCACTGAATACAGAGCTTCAGGGGATATAAGAAGTGCAACTAGAGGCTGGGGCCGGGGACCAAGACAGAGTTCTGTGTGCACTAGTAATGATTACTGGTGATAGATTGGACCTAGATTTGGTGACTCTATCAGAAAAGAGGTTTGATTCACACACAATTTTTTGTTGGTCAACTCTTGAAATAATATTTGGGCTTTAGACAAGTGGGTAACCTGATCTTAAACCAATATTATTGGTTTTGGGGTAAGGGACCATGTGTATGATAATACTTTAAAGAGAAAACGAACAAAAATCTCAAAAGAAGCAACTCAAAGGAGGTTGACAGGAATCAGTTCACACTCTGAAGTTTCCAACAGTTTATTATCAGAATCTTGGACAGTAGTGTATGAATAAAGGTGATAGCAAAACAAATAAGATATGAGGCGTTATTGTTATGTTAGCTAGAAAGGCATTTGGTTAAACCATATCTGCAGAAGAAGAAGAGAGTGCACAAATCAAGATGATATAGGGAGAAAACAGCTTGACCATCCAGTTAGTTGTAAAAGAAAATCCCACCTTTTAAGGAAAACTATAAGGTCCAAAGGAGAAAGAGAAAGATTACTATAAAAGTCTCACAGAGGACTTAGTCAGGGGATCACATGTGGGTCAAAGTGAAGACTTTAACTGATTTAACTTTTATTTCTATTGTTTTATATACATTTGAAATAGATAAAAAATCGAGACTAAACTACAACTCTCATGGAGTTGACATATCATTTATGGCCCCAGGCAAAATGAAGCAGATAGTCTTTTATTACACGGCTTTAATCATTTGAAGACTCGAGTAAGAAAGAATAATAATAAACCCATTATGCACTGCTAAGATTACGATGACCCAGAGGCAGCTAACCTAGCAGCATAGCATAGAAATTTTCAAGGTGGCAATTACTAAAGGCAGTTGGATATTTGATTAGTTACTTAATAATACAATGTTTCATTATGAAACAAAGAACAGTGAGCATAAATAAAATCCACATCGCTTTTTGGTAACTACTAATTAATTTTTCTTTCTATTTGTCTTGGAGTTCCTGCTTTTTCTCTACCCCCTGTAAATTTTAGGGACAAAAGCTTCTGTTTGTTGTTCAACCTTGCTCATGATAAGCAGTGGCCTTATGCAGCAATTATTTCTTATTACACTTGATTTTGAGAATATGCAATTACATCCTACATCCCTAATTCCTAAAATTTGCATGGGGTAGCATATCAGAACACGTATTTTCAAAAGCAATTTTTCTTTACATTTTTTTCTTTTTCCATGCATTTTGTGATTTCGCTACCATAATATGCGGTAGGACATACAAGTAACCATCTGAGCACAGTTAGGAACCAGAAAGTGGCGACAGAATACACAGAGGAGTCCAACCAAATGCTGAGTAATGTTCAAGTTGGAAATGTGACTTCCCAGTGCATGGTTGTGCCAGCTAGTACTATGTCAAAATTGATAAAAGCTACAGTCATTTGAAAAGGGGGAACCTAAATTCAGAAAATGCCTCCATAAGATCCAGCTGTAAGGCATTATTATCTTAACTAGTGATTGATAAGCAAGGGCCCAGCCCACTGTGGCCTGGTGGTCCTGAGTTCTATAAGGAAGCAGCCAGAGGAGCAAGCCAGTAGGCAGCACTCCTCCATGGCATCTGCATCAGCTCCTGCCTTCAGGTTCCCACCCTGCTGGTGTTCCTGTCCTGACTTCATTCAATGATGAACAGTTATATAGAAGTGTACACCAAACCCTTTCCTCCACAACTCTCTTTTGTTCACAGTGTTTTGCATCAGTAATAATAAACTCATTAAGACAATGATGACCCAAGATTACAGCTTCCAATTATACACATTTTCATTAAACTGTTAGCTATTTATAGAGAATGTCAGAAGTATTTTTGAACTACTGCATAAATCACAGATGTCTTTTAAACATTCAAAGATGGTTGTTTGTTACTAGGAAGAGTATCACACATCTGTCACTTGTGTGGAAATGATGGCTAGCAAACCGTAACCATTTCTTTTTATTTTTTGTTTCCTTTTGTTTTTCCCATGTTCCTAATATTCATTCACTGAGAGAAGAGAAACAGAAAATCACAAGACTTAAACGAATAAAGTTAAGGTAAAATAAATTTTCCAGAGAAGGTCTCCATAGGCTCTCCTGTGTAGGCATGCTTGACATCATCCTATAAAGAGGAGAATCTAAGACGCCAAAGTGTGTAGACCTAAGACCCCAAAGTGTGTCAACCTAAATAAGATCATTCACGGAAAATCACTGAGCCTCTCTGAGATAGAGAAAAGTCAGCTAAACACCACAGTAAGATCTGTGCAAGCAAAAGTGATTGTAAAGGGAGGCATTGCTGAGAAATGTGCTCTAATACTGTCGACTTGATTAAACCGTTCAGCACTTTGATTGTGCCTGGAGGCTTCGATATAATTGTATGCCATCATTGAAGCATCGCAGTGGCATTTGATATTTGGAAAGAGAAGGCAACTGGTAAGATTCATTTGAAGAGCTTTGCATTCTCTTATGAAGTGTTCTGAATTGGGAAACTATTTTCTAAGTGGATTTCATTCATGCAAAGGAAGCAGTTTCCCTAATGGGGGTGCAACAGTGAGAGATGTGTGTGTGTACACACCTACGTGTACCAACTGCTCACTTAGGCTGCACTCCTGCCAGTCTCTATTCCACTTTGCATTATCATTGTGGTGTCTTTGTCCTTTCTGAGTCCCCACTATTCCTCTCAACATCAGTGACAGGTACATTTCCCCCAGAGAGCCATCAACGTTTACCATACCTTGCTGCACCTCATGTTCTCCACTGATAAACAAGACTCAAAGCCAATGTCAAGCAATGTCATTCGGCACATCTGTTTTGTTCTTGCAAACTGCGAGCCCTCCCCTCTGGGTTCTTTTTTGCATGACTACAGCAGAAACAATGCAAGTAGTATGAGTGTCTTAGAGTTTTACTGTTAAGAGACAGCATAATCATAGCAACTTTTACAAAAGAAACTTGGAACTAGCTTACAATCTCCGAGATTTAGCCCATTATCATTATGGCGAGAAGCATGGTATCTTACAGGCAGACATGGTGTTGAAGAAGAGGCTGAGAGTTCTTCATCTGGATCAGCAGGCAACAGAAAGAGAGTCGCCACACTGGCCAAGTTTCAACTTCCTCGACCTCAAGGTGACAAACCTCCTCGTACAAGGCCACACCTCCAAATAGTGAGCCTAAGGGGGTCATTTTAATCAAACCTCCATAAGGAACAATTAAATGATGTGACCTATCAGAATATAAAGAAATATAAAGTATCTTTAACCAAAGTCACATGTGAACTCAGCTCAGCATGTTGATTTTTTTTTAAGTAGTATATGTTATAACCTACTGATGTTAAAATAACACACATGCACTTTCACATGTAAGGCCACTTTTGATGCCAAGTAGTTTTAAAACTGGAGGCGAAGTTTAAATTAAAGGATACAATAAACTAACTATTCTGTCCTATGCTTGTCATAGAAGAGAATTTAATTTCAAACTCAAGTATTTCCTTAATTGGGCCAAGCTTATGTTTTTGCACACTTCTGGTGATTAGAGCATGGAAAATTGGCCCTGAAGCTCAACATAGCCTCAGTATATTGGAGTCTGAGATACTGTTTCTATACATGGATAAATCACTTTTAAGACCAAGAGCAGAAGGTGAAATGAAATTGAAAGCATACGGCAATTTTTCAGAGCTTTCTTCAACTTTGCCATTATTCGCTACCTCTTTCAAATTTAATTCCCTGTATGAGAAAATACCGTCCATAAAGTTTTGAGATACAGTGTACCTGAGATGGTTCATTGCTATCCACGTGAGTGCTTTTCAGTATTAAGTGTTCTTCTGTTTGGGTTTTACATTTTTTTCTTTGTATATGTTCTTTAAATTATTTTATTAGATATTTTCTTCATTTACATTTCAAATGCTACCCCGAATGTCCCCTATACCCTCCCCCTACCCTGCTCCCCTACCCACCCACTCCTACTTCTTGGCCCTGACGTTCCCCTGTATGGGGCATATAAAGTTTGCAAGACCAAGGGGCCTCTCTTCCCAACGATGCCTGACTAGGCCATCTTCTGCTATATATGCAGCTAGAGACAGGAGCTCTGGGGGTACTGATTAGTTCATATTGTTGTTCCACCTATAGGGTTGCAGACCCCTTCAGTTCCTTGGGTATTTTCTCTAGCTCCTCCATTGGGGTCTCTGTGTTCTATCCTATAGATGACTGTGGGCATCCACTTCTATATTTTCCAGGCACTGGCATAGCCTCACAAGAGATACCTATATCAGTATCCTTTCAGCAATTTCTTGCTGGCATATGCAATAGTGTCTGTGTTTGGTGGCTGATTATGGGATGGACCCCCGGGTGGGGCAGTCTCTGGATTGTCCATCCTTTCATCTTAGCTTTAAATTTGTCTCTGCAACTTCTTTCATGGGTATTTAATTCCCTATTTTGGGAAGAAATGAAGTATCCACGTGTTGGCGTTCCTTCTTCTTGAATTTCTTGTGTTTTGCAAATTGTATCTTGGGTACTCTAGGTTTCTGGGCTAATGTTCACTTATCAGTGAGTGCCTATCAAGTGAGTTCTTTTGTGATTGGGTTACCTCACTCAGGATGATATCTTCCAGATACATCCATTTTCCTAAGAATTTCATAAATTCATTGTTTTTAATAGCTGAGTAGTACTCCATTGTGTAAATGTACCACATTTTCTGTATCCATTCCTNTGTTGAGGGACATCTGGGTTCTTTCCAGCTTCTGATTATTATGAATAGGGAAGCTATGAATATAGTGGAACATATGTCCTTATTACCAGTTGGAACANCTTCTGGGTATATACCTTGAAGAGGTATTGCTGGATCTGCTGGTAGTACAATGTCCAGTTTTCTAGGGAACTGCCAGACTGATTTCCAGAGTGATTGCACAAGATTACAATCCCACCAGCAATGGAGGAGTGTTTCTCTTTCTTGATTTCCTCCCAGCATTTTTGATCTTAGCCATTCTGAATGGGATGAGGTGAAATCTCAGGGTTGTTTTGATTTGCATTTCCCTGATGATTAAGGATGTTGAAAAATTTTTCAAGTGCTTCTCAGCCCTTTGGTACCCTCAGTTAAGAATTCTTTGATTAGCTCCTTAACCCATTTTTAATTAGGTTATTTGAGTTTTTGGAGTTCAGCTTCTTGAGCTCTTTGTATATATTGGATATTAGTCCCCTATCAGATTGAAGATTGGTAAAAATTCTTTCCCAATCTGTTGGTGGCCTTTTTGTCTTATTCACAGTATCTTTTGCCCTACAAAAACTGCAATTTTATGAGGTCCCATTTGTTGATTATTGATCTTATAGCACAGGCCATTGCTGTTCTATTAAGGAATTTTTCACCTGTGCCCATTTCTTCAAAGCTTTCCCCAACTTTTTCCTCTATATATTTCAGTGTCTCTGGTTTTATGTGGAGTTCTTTGATCCACTTAGACTTGAGCTTTGTACAAGGAGATAAGAATGGATCAATTCGTATTCTTCTACATG
>NC_034592.1:67109879-67155295 GCF_900095145.1 Mus pahari | reverse complement strand
TGTTAGTAAGATTCTTACGTTTGCCTTTTGCCATCTGGAAATCTCTGGTGTTAATGTTCAAGCTGTCTCTGGCTGGAGTTTGATCCTCCTGTAATTCTGTTAGCCTCTGTCAGCACTCCTGGGAATCCAACACTCCCAGGTGTCAGAGCAATCTCCTCAGGCAAGTTCTCCTCTCTCTCACAAGACAGGTGTCTAAAAGTCTGGAGTTCCGATCCTCCTTCTGAGTCCTGTGGTCAGAGCCCTCTCTGTAGGTCGACTCTCCTCCAGTGATCCTGTGGACCTGCTGTGTGGAGAGTCCTCTGGAGTGCTCCGCTGCCTCCGCTGGGGTTCAGAAGAGAGATGGCTGGGATGGCCCCGACAAGATTGGAACCCAGCATCTGGGCGGGCAGTGTTCCTTTCTCCCTGTTCCTGCTGGCACAAGCCCCTCCTGGATTCTCTGGAGTTGATTGTGTTTCACTCACTCATGATCCTGAAGACCTGCAGTGTGGAGAGTCCTCCCAAGCATTCAACTGCCTCCGTTGGGGTTATGAAGAGCTGGGTTTTACATTTTATCCCTAGGTGGGGTATTTGTGAATTTACCAAAAAAATTTTTTTTTAATTTTTGTTTGAAGCTTAAATTTAAAAATAAAGTTTATTTTCTGTCCAATGATTGCCATTGTTCTTATAACTGATCAGCTACCATATGATTGGTCACATTTTTCCAAATTTTCCAAAAAATTTTAAAGTATTATCCTTTGCAGACAATCCATTACAATACATTTATTAGATATTGAATACTAGCATAGGCGTTAAGTCTTATAAAAATAGATTAATGGCTACTGATATGGAAGTTTTGGTATTACCTGTGTTTAATTGGTTAATTTTAGGAACAAAAGCAATTTGAGTAGCTCTGTTTTCCAGTTATTTTTGAGCGCAATGCATACAAGTCTCCTTGTGCAGAATGATGATGCAGTTATAAGGCATGGCCCAGTGTCTCCATTCTGGACGTCAACCAAGCTGCCAGAGCATTTTCAGTGCAGAGAGAAAGCTATCATATTCCCAGATATCATTGGAATGAGAATTCTGGCAGGGAGGCAGTTAAAGAACACCGACTCCCCAGCTCATTTTCTTCACCTCTCCTCCAAAGTCATCTATGCTACATCTCTTAACAATGAAAAATGAACACGTTATTACAAATAAGCTCACTAAAGGTACTATAGATGTAATTCAGAAATCATAGTAGTTGACTGACATATATAAGATGCTGAAGTCAATTCCCAGTAACTGATAAAAGGTAATAAAGAAAAATAAGTAAAGTGTGGCTTTAAACATTATTGTATTTCAAGTGTTCACATTGAGGCCAACCTAATAAAAGCATATTCTTGAAGATGGTGTTTGCTCTTACGTGACTGATCTTAAATAATATGTATTTGCAGATGCACTTATGATATTTGCCTATAGGGATCTCTTGTTCAAACATGCTGTGCTGTCTGCAAGCTTGGACATCTTATAGAGAATAAGATCCCAACAGAAACAAATAGAGGGAAATAAAAAATATCTTTTAATGAATTTTTACTGAATAGGAGCCATCATCTACCATTCTAAGCTTCCTCTTTGCTTCACTGTTTTTATGGTTCTAAAATCTAGACAAAACAATAATAAATGGCTGTTTTCACTAAGAGATGGACATATTTCTGCTTTTATGCTGCTTTATCAATGTATAGAGTGAACGGATAACACACTCAAAGTAGACTTTTTATCTGCTGTCTGCTTTAAGTTTTTGCCACAACAAGTAGAGAAGCAAACTAGGATAAAATTTAAAGAAACTTAAGTATTTCCCTAAAGTGCAGGCAAATATCTATGAGATCATTAAAGAGGACTCAGAAAGAATGAGTTAATAGGGTTGTTTGAAATGGTAGCAGAATATTTCTTTTTTGTTGTTTTTTATTTGTTTGTTTGTTTGTTTGTTTTTCAACACAAGTTTTATTTGTGTAGCTTTGGCTGTCCTGGAACTCCCTCTGTAAACTAGGCTAAGCTCGACTCAGAAATCCATCTGCCTCTTCCTTTCAAGTACTGGAACTAAAGACATGTGCTACCACCACCTGGCTATAACAGAATATGTTAACTTAAATCCTAATAACTAGTTACACTAAAGATTACTGCATACAAATTGCTAAGATAGTTAATCTTATATAAATGGCAGAACCATTACAATCATGACATGGGGTCAGAGTTAAACAAGCAGTGAAGTCAAGTTTTAGGAATAAGACTGTAGTTCCTGAACTGCAAGTATTCAGTGACCCTCATTCCATTGTTTAAATTAGGCAAAATATATAAATAATCAAGTTATTTCTTTTGTATAATTAGCTTGTGTAAATGTCACTTTTATTACTCAGATGAGAGTATGAGATGAGACCTGCACCCAAGCTGTGGGAATACATCGTCTGGGCTGAGCCCAGAGCATTTCCTTCTCTGCTTTAGCTATCCTTAAGCCTAAGCTTGTAGTCTCTTTACAATCTAAACTTCCAAGCTGACTGATTCAATATGATTTCCCTTGGCTTCTGACTGAGTTGTTCTGCCTGGCCACATACTAAGTTTTGCAATGTGTTCTAGTTTTTTGACTCATTTTCTGGTTTGTTCTGTCTTTACCTGTGTCTAATGTGTTCTCTCTGCAACCTGTTTCTGTAAAACTGTCCTGGGGAAACTGCCATGAACAAACCACCTATCACACACACACCACTACACACCCCACTTTTTTCTCTTCCACTGCTCTCAAGTAGCCTCTATTCCTCTGCTGCTATACAGTGGATCATATATCTTTGGATGTGATCCCTGGTCAAAGCAGCCATGTTACTCAATTAAAATTTTTCTACAATTCAAAAGTAGTTAAAGGCATGATTTTTTTCTTTTACTCTTTATGGAAAGCTGAACAGATTCACAATTTGTAAGCTTTCTTACAGGATATATTGATCCCTAAGTACGAATTTGTTGTTTATTTTTAATCAATCATCACATTAAATTCAAAGATAGAAGACAGCAATAAGCCAAAAAGAAAAACCCACTTGATTTTTTAAAATTAAGAAATCACATTGTCTTTGAAGAATGTATACAGGTAGGGTACACAAATGACCTGTGGGTGGTTATTTTAGAACTTTGCCTTTTAAACTGCTAGACTATGGGTATGGTCGGTCTGATAAGGTTTACAGTACAATTACAGAACAGTGTAGGAATAGGACATAAAATCCCACAGGATACAATAGTTTGCTTTTTACACAATGTACACATCTTGAAGACTACAAAAGAATATTTTAAGCTGGAGAAATACAGGGTGGTAGTCAGCTTAGCCATGAGGACCCTATATACACATAACTGAATTAGACCTTAGGTTGTAGTAGAACAAATAACTCCTCACACTGCCCAGGGAAGTGTGAACTCAAACCAAGGCAAAAACAAAATCAAATTATTATTTATTATCCTAGAACGTTAAAAACAGAAATAGGAATGTCATTTTTAGAAAATGCCCTAAAATTTTTGAAGCTATATTTTAAGAATATTTGGCACATATTTTATAGGTGTCCAGATTCCTAGTGTCTCTACAAAACTGAAACCTAGAAAACTGGAGTACTTATTTCTAAGCTCCTAACAACTTATTTGAAGACTTCTACCAGAGCGACCTGATGTAATTAGCTTTGCAGCATTTATGGGCGTGAGTCAAATGTCCTGTCTAGCATACATTAATTGATTACATAGTCATGCTCTGTAAGTTGTTCTGGAAACTTGGTTATCCAGCTTTTATCTTTAATTTTACCCTTTAAGATTATGAATTTAAACAAGGTCTCTCTGCCAATTTCAATTGGCATCAATATATACTTTCTACTAACTCCCTAGTCCACAGCCATTTTGAAATATTCACTGACCATCATTAGAAATTAAAGATTCCACCCTTCCTGGGAGAAAAACCTACTGATATGCAGATGGAATGCTTATATCATGTATCATTTGTCACGTGAGGTAGATTAGTCTTCCTAGGTTCTCAGAAATAAAATAAGCTACTGAATAAATGAAAGTGATGGGATACTGTAAAGGTAGAAGGTACATGTGTTGACATTTTGAAAATATCAGACTTCCATTTGAAATGGTATATAAGTAACAACCTGAACACAGAAGCTGGAATAAAACCACTCACAGAGGTTGAGTAGAGGCAGGACTCTGAACATCTGATTGTAACTGGATTACTTTGAATAATATGTGAAGATATGTATTACCATGCTCAGAAACATAACTGTATTTCTCCAGTGTGTTTGCAGCCAAGAAAGCCATCTACACATTTCAGGACTATTTTTTTTGTAATACACTACCTTTAAATAATTAATCAGGTGTTCTTTTATTTATCCTTTACTTTGTTCAAAAATATTTGTCAGATAGGTACCATGGCTAAAACACTATAGTATTAGATGCTCATTATACAAGACTTTGATTCTATATATTTTAAGTATATTATTCCAGAACCTGGTATACTTCTTGACATAGTTAAAGTTTATAGAACAATACACAAATAGATTAAGTTAAACAGTATGTGTGTGTGTGTGTGTGTGTGTGTGTGTGTGTGTGTTATCATGTGGGTATTTGGATGCTGGTGTTTGTATATATGTGTGTACATGTGAAGACTAAGAACAACTTCAGTCATCCAGGCATTGCTCTTATTTGGATTTTGGCTTATTTATGTTGAGAGAGTTTCTCTCATAGAACTGATGCCTGCTCAATCAGGCTACCCTGGCTGATAAGCAAGTCCCAAGGATCCTCTTCCTGTCCTAATTTGATTTTTATTGTCATGACAAATACCATGTCCAAAACCCTTGTGAGGGGAAAGGTTTATTTCATTTTACATCTTACTTGATCATTGGAGACATGAACTCAAAGCAAGAACATGGGGAAGCAACTTAAAGCAGAGACAATGGAGGACAGTGCTGACTGACCTGTTCTGCATGACTTGTTCAGCCTGCTTTCTTATACAACCCAGAACCAACTTTTTTAGTAGCAGTACCACCTGCAGCAAGCAAGCCCTCCCACATTAATCAACAATCAAGAAAATGTTCCATGGACTTGTACACAGGACAATCTGATGTAGATAATTACTCAACTAAGGCTCAATATTTCCAGTTTAACTCCAGCTTTGTAAAGTTGACAAAAATCAAAACAAAGCATATAACCTCTCTCCACAGTGCTGAAAATATATCAGAACGCCACATCCCTGGCTTTTTCCATGGGGCTGGAAATCAAACATAAGTCCTATGTTTGCCAAACAAGTATTTTATGGCAAGTGGTATTTCCCCAGGCCTAGCAATAGACTTTTTTTTAACTATAAAAGATGGTAAAATTACTTTCTGAGATACTATTTAACATGAAAAGGTAATAAAATTTTTATGAATCAAAGAACATTTTAGTTTCTACATCTAAATATTAAACACCCTAATTTTATTTTTCTTAAAATTTCTCTTTTGAAAGTCATGTTTCCTAGCTTTTTATTATATTTTATAGAGGTTATATTAATGAATCAGCCTGTAAAACTCATGGTTTTTTTCTTCCTGCAAAACTCCTACTTACTGAGTACATTTTAATCCAGTGAACTTCTAAGGACCTCTAAGACACCATTATCTACCATTTCACCTCTGACTCATTTCTGTGCACATCCAAAACCTTAATTACCTTTTCTTTTAAATAAACCTCTGTTAGATGAAATAAGCCAAGAACAGAAAGGCAAACATGGCATGATCTTATTCACATGTGGAATGTAAAAGGACTGATCTCATAAAAGTTGAAAAGTAGAATTATGTTCTCTAGAAATTGTGAAGGAAGAGGTGGAGAATGAAACACAGATTAGTAGGAGTGAATCCTCATATTCGGCAGGAGAACAGAGGGAGTATAATTTCAAATAATACACATCAAAACAGAAGAAAGGATATGTACCTTATTTTCATTGAAGAAATAATGTCTTTTTTGATGGATTTTGAGTTGACTACTAATCAACATTAATCAAATGCTCATAAATATGTGCAAATATAAACCAGACAATAGGAAGTAATATCAGGAGAAAAGTGCATTTTGCACTTACTATTACGAGATAGAAATAGGGTGATGCACAGGAGTTAATCACTTTTAATTATAAGAAGATTATAAAGAGAAGTGCAGGGCTTTCTTTACGTCCTAGTGATTGACAGCTCTGGTCCTGTGTCTCTCAGTGTGCAGTCGTCAACCAGAAAGCATCAGATCACCTGGGAATTTTCAGAAACCAGATGCAGTAAGTAGGAGAGATCCATCAGTTTTAAGAAGTCCCTCTAGTTATTCTGACTCCTGAACATTTTTACTGTCACCGTTCTACATTTTTTACACAATTGCCTCCTGTGACCCTAATTCAATACCTGTCTTCTACTTTAAAAAGCTACATGTTCGGAAGAATGCTTTACTCTCTGTTAATTACTTTTACTGTCCTTTATTTTGATGGTGCTTTATCCTTCCCCAACCCTTGCCAGATCTTCCTCTCCTAACTCTGTTTTCTCCCTCCCTCCTCTCTAATAAGCAACAAAAACACAAAAAGAAAAATTGAAATAACCAAAAATGAAGACAAAAATAACAAAATGAAACAAATCCTGAGTGGGGTTGATATATCCAGCGATGCTCCATTGGAGAAATCTTGATTTTCCATTTGCCAGTAGGTCACTATTTCTTTAAAATGTATTTTAAAATCACTTTGCAGGATTCTGGACAAAGGATTCCTAGGAAGGTAAAGTTAGGTATGAGAACATCGAAATGCAGAACTGGGCTGTTTGTGTTTCCTTTCTCATACCAAAGGAATCATGAGTTGAAGCCAGTGGATCCAGCTACATCAAGTGAGAAGACCTCAAGCCCATCATGAGTCAGGGTATAGAAAGCAAGTTCATTTTTTTTCATTATAGCATTTTGAACCCTGACATGCATCCAAATCAATATAATAGAACACAGGAGAAAAACACCATTTCATTTAAGAAAGTCTGAATTACATCCTACTCGAAGTGGTGAATGCACCTATTCCCCCAGTTAATCAAAACTAGAAAACCCACAAGCTCAGTCTTGTTTGCTTTTTTTTTTCCTTTTTATATGGATGAAATACAGTACCAACATTTGAAAATAGTTTTGAGAGAACTAAACACTGCCTTTACTATCACCACAGTGCTGAGACTAAATAAAAAAACAGAAAGTCAGGTCCACTTAGTTTTCTGAAACCTTTATAACTCTGTGGTAACCAAGAATGACATAGTAGCAGTAAATCAGAGGAGTTGAGGCCAAGTCTGTGGTCAAACTGCCAGGATTTGGATCTTAAATCTGCTCTTTGTCATGTGTACAAACACAGCCAATTACTTCACTTTTGTGTATCACAGGTTTAGTCTTTTTTTTGTTTTTGTTTTTGTTTTGTTTTTTTCATTTGTGAGATGAAATCCATTGCCTTTTTGAGCTTTATTTTAGATTAAAGAACTAATACTCATAAGGAATATTTTAAAATATACTTTTTATAAAGACCAGTAAAGGCAACTCTCTGAATCTGTGGGGTTTGCATCTGTCTGTTTGTCCCGGCTAGTTTTATGTCAACTTGAAAGAAGCTACAGTCATCAGAAAGGAGGAAACCTCAGTTCAGAAAAGATCCATCTATAGGGCATTTTCTTAACTAGTGACTGATGGAAGAAAGCCTAGCCCATTGTGGGTGGTGCCATATTTGGACTGGTGGACCTGGCTTCTAAAAGAAAGGAGGCTGAGCAAGCTATGAGAACAGAGCCAGCAAGTACCACTCCTCCATGGCCTCTGAATGAACTCCAGCCTACTAGTTTCTACTCTGTTTGAGTTCCTGTCCTGACATCTTCGGATAATGAGCAGTGGTGTGGAAGTGTAAGTTAAATAAACCCTTTCCTACCCAACTTGCTTTTGATGCTGATATCTCACCATAGCAATTGTAACCCTAACTTGGACAGTATTCAGCCAACTATAGATATAAAACGTGTCTTATAATTGCATCTGTACTAAACAAGTATAATTATTTTTATTGTTATTCTTTTTAAAAAATATTGTATAAGAACTATTTACATAGCATTTAAATGGCTTATATATTACACATAATCTAGAACTGATATGAACTTCCTGAGAGGGTGTACATAGTGATATGCCAGCACGATGTCATTTTGCATAAGAGAGTTGAGCACCCACTGATTCTGGTGTTTATGAGAATCCAAGAATTAAGGCCTGAAAGATAACCAAGAAGTGAGTGGAACATGGTAAAAAAAATATGAAATTTCTTATCAGCAAAAATAGTCTTGTTACAGTTCTCAGGCAGTGAGTGCAGTTAACAAATCATCAAGCATGTGGTACGTACAACATTGTTTTCATTGAGCAAGTAATTCTGGCATTTTACCCACACAATTTATATTGAAACAGTTGCACCAAGGCAAACCTATCTTTTTTTACAGAGCACAATATCATGATTATGAGCAGGCAAAGGTCAGAATGTGCTTCTATTTATCAACAATTAATAAAAAATAGGACCAAGTGATTACTATTATATACACAAGGAATTGAATTTAATCCTATCCATTTTAAAATAAGTACTATAATATAAAATGAATTTCATAATTCAAATTAAGTCAATTAACAAATGTCATATTATTTGACTCAAGCAATGAGTTTTTATTCTTTTTGATAGCAATGCCTATTTCCAGGTGATGTGATAGTCGATGAATAAAATCTTTTAGACAAAGAAAAGTTCATTTATAGAAGTATCTATAAAATTATATCTTATGAAAATTTACTTTTTTAGCCAAAGACCAAGGGAAATGTAAGAAACTCCATGATACTCATATTAAAAGTTGCTTAACTACACAGCACTAATAAGTGAAAACAATCGATGTCCACATTAGAAATAGAATCAATTATCAATATGAAATCTACTAGCTATAAAGTCTTTGAACTCCAATTCTCCAGTAAACAAACCTTTATTCATTGTATATGTTTTAAATAATCGGTTACTTAATGTTAAAACAGCCAACATTTTAAACCTTTTCTTCCATGTAAATGGATGTTTTACAGCAACACATCCTGTCAAGTAATCGCTGACCCAGCTGAAGCTGCTAAAGAAAAGTCACACCCTTTTGTCTTGTTCATTGATAATTTTGGTTACTCCTTGAAAGACTATCATCAATCATGTCCAGAACAAGGCTCTAGTTATTCCTTTGCTATAATAAAAACAGCATCCTTATAAAATAGCCCTCTGCCCATAGGGAAAGTAAAGCAGTATTACAGCCAAAATTTTCCAGAATCCAAGTAATGTAACATTACCACTTATAAATGATAGAGACGATATTGCTTTCTTTGGACTATAATCTTTCTCATCTCTTTATCTCTGACCTTTTTACCTTGTTTCTGAAAAATAAAAGGCATAAAACTATTAAAATGGATAAAAAAAACATGCAGTTGAATAAGCACACGATCAGCATGTGTGAATTATCTTCCTACAAATGTGAAATGATTAAAGAGTTAGACTGTGTGGTTGAAACAGAAAAGATATAAAGCATTCCCAGGCCTCAAACATTAAAGAATTCACATAATAAGAACAGGCATGGGCTAAAACATATTTTTTCAACTTAAAAGGGGAGTCTGTAAATGGAAGGTTTACTGCAGAGAGGACACAGATCTAAGGAACCTGGCAAAGAATAAAAAATATACAAAGATAAGAAAAGAGTAGAGAAAACTGATGGTCCAGAGTTCAACTTACAAATATGGTATTATAAACAATAAGTAATTGATATTAATGTTTGAGAAGCATTATTAGAGAACAGAGTTCTAATCATTAAGAATCATTTGGATTTTTATATAAAATACGCACTTGAACATGTTTGATTGGAAAGCAAAATATGATAGAATTGGAGAAATGTTGATGTTGGCCAAAGACAAACATACAACTTTTATAATATGTAAGATATTGCGGCATTCAGCTTACAGCAATTGTTTTATTTGGTCCCCAAACAGTTTAAGCCAAACCAGTGTTTCTATTAGTAGAAATAAAAACTAGTAATCATGATTACTTTAGCAAAATCATCAGTCTGTAGGACACAACTACCTACTCCCAAATGCAATCCTCGTCTATCGCTAAAAGCCAAAAACACTATACACAGAAACAGGGTCATTCCATCCAAACTGTATAAGAGAAAAGAATATCAATAGGAACAGACAATGACTATCATTTTCCCGGTGGCTCGGTAAGGTGTCTCAGCCCATATGCAATAAGGAGAAAAAATGTTAGCATAGGAGTATTATGTGGAATAGTCAAGTCATTGATGGGGAATCTAAATATCATATACAAGGCCCTGTTTGAATGCCTGCTATTAAAAAATGTAAAAATAAATGAAAAAAAGTGTCAATAAAACAGTGCACTTCTTGATATTCTGAAGGGAAGGGAAGGTCATGAGTGTCTTTTTTCCTAATAATTTCTAGTGTCATCATTTTTAGCTCTTGTATAAGCCAAGTAACACTTATTCAATAACCCATATGTTCACTCTTCAGTAACCTTTTTGTTAACTTGGAGCTGTAAAGGTTTGGAAATTGGGGTTAGGCAGGTGTGTCTGACTAACTGGTGAATTTGCTAAACTCATCTGAATTATTAGTTTTCTACATTCTGTAAGGCCTTGTCCTCAAAACTGCTACATAGACAGGATAGGTCAGTGCTAAAAATTTTAAAATACATGTGCAAGTTTAACACAAGAGAATATTGACAATGGAAACGACACCCATGCTTTTCCTTCTCTTTAGAGCATTATGAAATGCACTTGGTTCTGTTTAAAATTTGTCATTTACTTTTATTTTGCAATAATTAGCATCAAGTTAGGCCCTTGAACATGCTATACTAGTGATCTACCAATGAACTATATCCCTACTACTTGATTTCTTGAATGAATATATTTTAATATGTGAAAGGCTGGATGCAAACATACAGTTTTTCTGCCTTCACCCCTACAGTATTGGGATTTCAGGCATGGGCCATTGTGCTCAGCCATATAATTCATATATATATATATATATATATATATATATATATATATATATACATTTACTTCTAAACCATGTCATTGTTTGCAGTGGCCCTTAGAATGGTCAGATATGTATTTATATTGTCATATTCTCCATTCTGACACTTGCATTTCACCCTTCTCCCCTCCCTAACCTATGAAGTATGTTTTATGGAAAGTTGAGGAATTCTTCCCAGTCTAGGCAGCTATCTCACTGCATCTTTGATTCAAGACTTTCAAAACAATAAATGCATTAATAGGAGAATGAATAAATAAAATAAATGAAATACAGGTAGTAGGAAGAATATACCAATTATATAAATGTGATTATATGCTCAAAAAATTATAAATGGACAGTGTGGTCATATGTTGAATTCTAATTTGTTATTACTAGAAACACAATTAATATTTTTATGTGGTCATGGGCAATAATTTAGTCTTCATCTTATTCAATTAATATTCTCTCTCCTGGTAATGTATTTCAGTTGCTATGGGTTTATACACTGAAACACAGCCTTTTTGTTTATTATAAAATAGTACTGACTTTGATGTTATGCATTTGAGTTCTGGTGTCCCCATTGCCAAGTCTCAACACCTTCGTGTAAGCAAGAGACAGCCCCTCCTTTTTGTCTAGTTTCAGTGAGTTAATTGGCTGCCATTCTTCCAAGATAAATGAGAATGGAATTCTAATGGACTACTAAGTTTTACATTTTGTATTTTGGTTTACACTCTATGTTTTGTCACTGGGACTAGAGTGTATACTACAAACACCTGTTCCTATTGCATAACAATAGGAGATTCTCTCATTAGTTCAAAATTTTGGAAGATCGACCAAGCCTTCTTAATGTTGAGAAGTATTTGTTGAATGCTTATCATATCAAGCATATGCTTTTTAATTAAAATTGAAGACAACCAGTAAATGGTAGGAACCATTATTATTCTAAGAAAATGAGACTCGGGGAGATAAAAAAAACACTTCCTGGGACATTTTGTCCAAGATCACACTAAAAATGAATTGTAACTGCAGGCAGGATGATTAATCAGTAGAAGCCTGATCCCATCTACCTCGGTTGGTATTTATCCCACTGATCTTCTGGACACAGTTTGCCCATGTGAGTCACATCTTTAGAAAGTAATTATCAATTCTACCTGGTGAAGTCCCTGAGAACTACAATGACATTGTTCTTATTATTTCTCTACTAATAACCAAGCTTATTGGCCATACACACTGCAATTCCATTATAATGATATTTCAATGGCATGCATATATATATATATATATATATATATATATATATATATATATATATGTATATATATATGTATATATATTTGCCAAACATCACAACAATGTTCATTCCTAACACTGGATTTATGTTTTCTCAAATATCAATTTAGTTATTTTTCCTTCCAAATTAGACACCCCATCTTTTCAACCATCTTTTGGATTTCTGTAATCTCTGGGATACTGGCACTTGATATTCTGCTGTAGATAAATGCACCTAATCAATAAGCCAAGAAATCATTTTTCACTCTGCCCTCTAGTTCATGTGATAATATGTCATTTTCACTAACTTCTTTTAGGGCCAAACTCCATTCATACAGCTTCCCAGTATCTCTATTTCTCATGTAATTCCATGAACTAATGTTATTTTACTAGCAATTCCAGTTTGTCGCAGACAAGTAATTAAATCTTTGTTCTGTTTTCCCCTTGTTTTTAATCTGTCCTAGTGCATACTAAATTTTCATAATCATTTACCTCAATTTAATGTTAGCTAATTAATGCATTCACCTTAAAAACTAAGATATAAATGTTGACTCTAAAAGGAAACTGAATACTTCAGCATCTCATAATTCTTGCTTATTTAATAACCCATTTCCTGATGTTCTTACACTTGAATATGACATACGAGCCCCACTGTATTTCTAGAGATTACCTGTGTCCCAAAGATCAATGTCCCAGTGCAGAGTTACATATATCTAAATCCCTGATTTACTGTTCTTCACCCTAAAAGTTCATTTTTTCTAAGTTCCCATAATTGCATATGTGTATTCTCTGTTGTTGTCCCTGCCTGTGTGATCATGACATATACACTTTCCTGTCATTTTTCAAATTGCATTATTAGGAAATGTTTGTTATAGTTACCAGATATAGCATTCCTTCAGATAATTAACAGTATTTGATGTTTATTTCACTGATGCCTACAAATGTCATAACAGGAACACAGTAAATATTTATCAGGCAAAATAAGAGACCACTAAAAAATAGGTAGATGAGAAGTGTCATGTATTCCAGTCCTTGCTATATGGGCTAGAAGAAATTGAATCATTAGTTTCCAATCATAGATAGCTAAAAATTCATTGTTTAGTACTGTTTAAAGAAAAATACTTATTGTTACTCATATGTACTTTATTCAGGTTTTAATGTCTATCCCTTAAATTCTTTGAAGTAAAATAAAATCTGGACATTTCAGTTTAAAGAGCTGTAAGCCATACATTTAAAATCATTACTAAATAAGATAATCCACATACCTAGCTGTAATGCACAAGGATCTCTCGAAGTCTTTTCTTAGTGATGTCATGTTATCAATTTCCTCAAACCAAACAGCTAGATACTTTAATTTCTTAATGTATTAAATGGACTTAGCATATTTCTTTAGGAATAATATTTGAATATCCACTTAACCTTAAACATTCTATAAAATACAAACCCAGAGAACATTAAACAACAACAACAAAAAGTTGGCACCACTTGAGTTATTCAAACAAAATATACTGAAGCATCAGAGAAAGTGCCTGATAGCCTCATGACTAATGCTGGGCTATTGGCTGACACTGAACAAGGAAAATCTAGACCATTAAAATAGATCTATTATTCTACCCTCAAATAACAGTTTCAAGTCTAGTTTAAGAAAGTGTGTGTGTGTGTGTGTGTGTGTGTGTGTGTGTGTGTGTATGTGTGTGTGTGTGTGTGCACGCACGTGCGCGCATGCATGTATGTATGTATGTATATGCATTTTTAATTCCAGGAACTCAACTCCCTAATTCTTATTCAATTGCAGTGTAGTACGTAGTGTTTGCTATCTAATGAATACAGAATACTAAGTAAAATATTATCAACCCTTTTAAAGATGAAGCAAGATTTGTATTGATAGAAGGCAAAAGTAGAGTAAATGAATATTCAGTAGCCTTACAAAAATGATTGGTTTTCCAATTGCATTTAAAATGGCAATCGGAATCAATAGTCTGCCATTTTAGAGGACATGCTCTATTTCATAAATACAGAGCATAATAATTAAAAATGCTGTTGTCAATAGGCTAGAGGTTAATTGCAAGTACAGCCAGAAGGCCAGTGCTGGCTGGGGAGTATTTAAAATGAAGAGAGGGAATCTAGGAAACATTTCTGTGTCTGTGAGATGCTGCAGAATCAGTCTTACAGGGAGCTGCGGGCTGTAGTAAGCACATTCCACACATGCTGAGGACAAACTCTAAAATGGTATTTGGAAGCTATCCGCATCCAATCATTCAAAAGTTCAAATTTTTAGCAAAATGATGATTTATTTTTCACTTCAATTGTGTGGATTTTCACTGTCTTCCAATACATTCCTGTCAGATGGTTTGAAGTTACCCAGATTCTTTGACATTCTTTAAAAAAATCATATTTCTATGTAAATATGCATATAAATTGGTTAAACTAAATATCCCTAAAGTGAATTTAGGTACATATATTTTTTAAGTTTATAAAAAGAAACTGAAAATAAAAATAGTATTTACAATAATTACAAGACTAAACATATTAATTTTATTTTTATGAGAAAGTTCTTAACCTACTTACTAACATTTGAAAAAAGTAATAAATTCATAAAAATCATGTAAGAATACAGAGGTAATAGTAAATTCTACTTTTTGCCCTCCCAATTTTGTATTCTATCTATTGTAAGTAGTATCAATTTTTGATATATGTCTAGTATATTAGTCCTCATGTATGTGAACATTTGAAAATATATATACATATTTTCTTTGCCTAAATCAACTACATAAAGAACTTTATCACAAACTTTTTACTTTATTTTTGTTACTCTAATATACATTAATTTTTATTTGATTGAAGTATGACTAAAACAAAAAGGCATACCTGGGCTAGAGCTATGGCTTAGCCAGTAAAGTCTAAACTTAGCAATATCCTAGACACACATGGTTGAAGGAGACTGCTGATCCTTTTTGCTGCTGCACACATGCTGTAGTATACACACACACACACACACACACACACACACACACAAATAAATACTTATAAAATATAAAGAAAGCAATATTTATTTAATATTTAATGGATTCTTCTAAATGACACTGAGGTAATTATAGATTTAAGAAATGGTCACTATGAACGTAACCATTACATTCAAAATTTCCTCCCCTCTCTCTTTTTCTCTCCCCCACCCAATGAGTGTGAGTGTGTGTGTGTATGTGTGTGTGTGTGTCCATTAGAACTATGAACACAAGATCTACTCACTTGAAGTCAATAGATGACTCAGCAGACAGGAGCACATGTTGGTCTTGCAGAGAATGAAGAATGTTTCTAACATCCACCTGGAAGCTCATAATCACTGTACCTTTAGTTCTAAGGGATCTGAAATTTCTTACTGGCTTCCCTGGGTACCAGAGATGCATGGGCTACCGGTACTTACATGCAGATAATTGTTTTAAAAGATCTACCCATGTAACAAATGGTATCTATACATGCCACCATTTTAAATGTAAGCCCTAAATCATATCGCACATCTGTAAAACCTACTTATTTTATAGAACTTAACTTCCATCTCTCTAGTGTCATTGTCTCCAGTTCCTGGTAGGTATCATTCCACTCTCAGTTTTTGAGTTCAGCTACTTTGTGTGCTGTGAGATCATGAAGCAGATGATCTACTGGAACATTTTATACAGTGTTCTCTAAGTTCTTGTACATTATGGCAAATACAGGAGTTCCTTCATTAGATTGAATAATATTCCAGTTTATGTATATAAGATTTGTGCTTTGTTCACTTAGCTCTCAAACAATAAATGGATTGCCCATGTCTTTACTCCTTTAAATGTTTGCATTATTTAAAGTAATGTAATTAATGTAAACATTACATTTATATATTGTGTAAATGGGCATAATAATATAAAAATGGCAGAAAATGTTCAACTCTTTGTGAATTTCCCTGTAATGACACTTCTTGATGGCATCATAATTTTATTTTTAAGTTTTGAAGAAACAGGTTTGATACTTGGAAAAATTAAAGGGAACTTAATCAGATCAAAGGGAACTTAACATTTCAAAAAAGCAAACAAACAAACCTTCTAACTCACATATTTACAACCTTTAGGTGTCTCAATGGAAATTGTTACATATTTATAAATAAATGATAATGAAATTACAATATAATAAAGTTGGTGAAGATGGATAAAGTGATTGCTGAGTGACTTATACCTACAAACATGCCCATTAAAAGGTAAAGGCTTTAGGCATTATCTGACATTATTCTACATACACACAAAGAAAGAGAGAGAGAAAAAGAGAGAGATGTTGTTCTTAGTGTAAGAACAAATAACAGAAATACACTACTAACCCCAACATAATGAAGGACATTATTCTTATTTATGTAACAGGAAATTAAAGGTACAATTTTTAAATAAAATGTGAAATTATTAGAGTATATATAAGTGAAACTGTAATTAACTAGAGGTGGAAAATATTATCTATGGTTAATATCTAAGGAAATATAATCATGAAGCTAAGACAATATTTACAATTGTTTCATTATTTGCTCATAAAAAAGATAGCAGAACCAAAATCCATTGAAAGAAAACATAGTGAACCAACTCAATCAAAATATAAATTCTAAATGACACAATGCTTCACAAAACTAAAGATTATAAAAAGTATGTAACACTTGATAGCCAAAATACAAATATTTGATATGCCCAGCAAGGTTATAATTAATTTTAAAGCATTGAAATAATGCAATTCAAAAAGAAAACTCAAAACACACAAAACCTGCCTTACTGGTAATCAGGTAAATATCACTCAAAACAAGACTTAAAAATATATTCTATCCATAATATTGGCAATGAATTGTGAGGATCAGTATCATCAGTATACTCTAGTCAAATGTTAATTGTGTCTACAAAATGGACGCTCTCTCAAGGTTGGAAGTCCTGAGTCCCTGAATTCAAGAGGTTGAGGACAAGCTTTCAGCCCTAAGGTCAGATATGTTAGACCCCATTATCCAAAAAACAGAAGCTTATGACTTCAAGCTTTAAAAAGGGCAAAATTATGGATCTAGTTGATCAAGCCAGAGGGTCATTGTTCTGGACTTGGGTGCCAGTGGCCCTAAATGTTCTATCCATAATTGCAGTTCCTAACTATAGGGATTGGGGCCTTCAGATCCTAACAACAGCTACCATTACACTCCTGAGCATGAGACAGTGGATCCCTCTGCTCTTCACCTTTGAAAGGTTTCTGGGGTCCTTCCAGTGATGGAGGGTGTGGTGGCATACTTTAATTTCCAACTTGACATGCCCTGGTAGAGGAAACCTCAGTTAAGGAATTGTGTCCATCATGTTGGTATGTGCACGTCTGTAGAGCATTTTCTTGACTGAAGATGGATGTGGAAGGGACTAGCCCATCATGGGTAGGACCACTCCTGGGCAGGTGGTCCTGAATGGTATAAGAAAGCAGTCTGAGCAAGCCTTGGAGGCAAGGTAGTAAGCAGTGTATCTCTATGCTCCCTGCTTCAGTTTCTTTCTCCAGGGTCCTGCTTTGAATTTCTACCTTGGTTTCCCTTGACGACAGACTGTAAAGTACAAGCCAAATAAACCTGTTCCTCTCCGGGCTGCCTTTGCTTATGGTGTTTATCTCAGCAACACAGAGCAAACTAGGTCAGAGGGCTAGTTGTCAAAGCTGTTTTCAGTGACTTCCTTTATTAGCACGTTTTAATTTCTGACTTTACTTCCCTTAGTACCTGTTCTGGGCTACTAGGAACTCATCAGCTACCCCTTGGTGCTACTGCAGCCAATGCTCTTGCTGCCTTTTTATTGTGTTACCACATTAGCCTACTCTACCCATGCATGGGACAGGGCACACGTAGATAATAAGACTATTCAGAGAAGTTTTACTAGGGCCTAGCGTTTCAACACTAGCAATAATACCGACGAAAGAAGATTCAATTAGTAACTCAAAAAAGAATGAAAATATTGCTTATATTCAGAAAATGTTGTATCATAATTACACATAGCTTCTATATCTACCAATCAAAGCTTATTTTTTTGTATAGAGGACCTAATGTCTCACATATACCTCAATTGTAACCTTGAACATGGTCCAGCCTTCCATCTTAAAACAAAAGCATTTTGTTGTACTCCATCATTGGCCTGAGACTAACTGTATGAGGGGAGATATCACCCAGAGCAACTGTAGGAAAAGTCATTTAGAGTATACTAGGGCTCATCAAGCCAAGAGTTCCCGTGACTCAGTCCAAGTGGTGTGAAATCATCAAAATTGGGTGCAATGTTCTTCTAGAGCACTTCTTGCTCACTGGTCTTTGTAAGTGGAATGGGACCATTTCCTTGAAGCATCTGTGAACTGTTCAAAGCACCTGGCCTCACATGATCACAGCCTTCCCAGTAATTGAAGAAGAGGCCACTGGCTTGATAGCTTCCCAAGTAGGGTAGCTGACAACAAGAAAGAGATTCTGACACCTGTCAAAAAGGAAACAAATGGTCATCTCACAACAACTTGACTTATTTGAGAGAGAAAAACATACAGGGCCATTACAATAAAGAGTTATAATAAATTACTATTCTAACCAGTATCTAAAAGTGATTAGCCCAAGTCAACTAGGCAGAGTTTTTGAGTCCCTAGGAACTGTATTAGTGTTGTCAAATAGCATATGTGTCTTTTTGAAGGTATCTACCTAGAAAATCAAGATCATAAATGTCATTTAAAGCAAAATAAAGAAGGGAGCAAAAGCAAGAAGAGCTGGACTTTGGGTTCTTAGAATTAAAACCTCTGATTTGTCAGACACAACAGCTGTGAATGCAGGCAGCCACAGAAAACACAGAAAGGGGGAAAGGTAGCATACTGAGAGTAGGTGAAACTTGACCTCAATAGAAGCTGCTTAGAAATAATGAAGCCTGGGGACCTAGCATGCAGGAGAAAATTGCTTCAACTTCCCCAGCAGGGCACTAAAACTGCTGACTGCAGTGTAAAGGAATCTCATGGTATTCCAGGGCCTGTCATTTACTGTTCCCACAGGGAAACCTCCATGAAACATTTTCTTTGTATTACAAAAGGTAACAAATCCTGGGATCTGTCTGCTGAGTGACCGGGCAGACTGCATCACAGTCTCTACCTACCATGTTACTTTGAGCCTCGATTTCATCTTTCAGAGAACTGGGATGCTGTTAGTTATAGGAAGACCGAGAAAACAGCACATCTGAACCGTGCAGTGCCTGAGATGATGGAAGCAGGCAGCAGCTGTTAAACCGCATTGCCCCCAAATGCCTGGGAAAAATCACTCCAAACATCAACGATGCTGTGAAGCTCCTGGTGCAGAGTTCAGGAAGCCAATTAGTAAACCTTTGAACTTCACAGCAGCTAATTATAATTGTGTGATAAATTATCAGGAAAGAAATAGTTTCTTAAATTGCATAGAATTTCTCAACCTGATCAAAGGAAAAGAAAGGAAACAGTAACAAAAATTACTGTCTTCTTGGCATTGATATTCATTCCTGAGTCAGCTAAAGGACTCTCAGGAGATTTAGTTCCTTTATTTTATCTGTAGATGCAGAGGCAAAATCATGAGAGGAGTTGGAAAAGCTTCACTCATTCCAAATGCTTACTAGACAAAATCAGGTGGCATCTCCCATGCCTGACCCCTTTAACAAGAAGGGAGTAGAAGAGCAGAGATGCTTTACTCAAGATCTATAAAAGGCCCATCTTTGAGACTAGAGAGCTTGCAGTACAAGCAGGAGTTCCAAACTGTAGCACCCACACAGAAAACTAGGTGTAGTAGCAAGTTTGTAATTGTGGCACCCAGGAGGCAAAGACAAACCCTGGATTTCACTGGCTCGCCAATCTACAGAATAATTGAATGCAGGCTCAAGTTTTAAGGTAGACACAAAAATTAAGGTAGACTGGTGGTCATGCAAGATGAACCAGTGGGTAAGGTAGCTTTCCTAAAAGTTTCATAACCTGAATTTGATCATTTGGACACAAATGGTAGAAGAAGGGACAAACTTTATTGTTGTCCTTTAACATCAACACACAAGTTTGTGCATGTGCACATATTTGTGAGTATACACATGATGAGTGAATAGATGAATAAATAAATAAATAAATTTAATTAGTGATTTTAAAGTGGAACAGCAGTTGAAAATTCACAGGACATCACCCTTAACATGAAGAAATCATCATATAAATAATTCATGTAGGGAGAGAGAACCCTTGGGATCTTTATTCCAGCTGTACCCATGTGGTTCTAACAACCTGAACAAGGCAAGCAGAATTCATCCAGACCCTCTACACCAACATAGTTAGCTAAGCACCAAAGAGCATCTCCAGCTCTTGGCAAATGCATACAATAAAATGTGCATCTGGATTCAGGCTAACACTGTGACTTTTTCAAAGTTGTGGTATTTAATAAAATGATTGCTGTTTGAAGGCACTCATACTCAGAAAAGTTCTACAGACAGTAACAGATACTCCACACATATCTTCGAACCAGTGAAATGAGGCAACTGCCATCGAGAAAATAAAATTTAATCCCATGGGAAAATTCTGAAAAGTGGTGTGTTAAATACACCATATAGTTATCCTATATGAAGGATTAAACAAGTTATGGTGCTTGCCTTTTATTAAGCTATGCAGAGCCTGTCTGCTGGACCCGGGATCTGAGGACTTGATAGAGTAGGGCAGATGACAGTAGACAACCTTACTTCAGTTCCTGTATAATTTTGTACATGAATGTAACAAAGAAAGTAATGACCCATATGCAGCTAGAGACTCGAGCATATGTAGCAGAAGATGGCCTAATCGGCCATCATTGGGAAGAGAGGCCCCTTGGTCTTGCAAACTTTATATGACCCAGCACAAGGGAATGCCANAGGGGAGCAGGGGCGGGGGGAGGGTATAGGGAACTTTCGGATAGCATTTGAAATGTAAATAAAGAAAATATCTAATTAAAAAAAAATCCAGCCTAACTCTTCCACAGGCTCTCATAAAGAGAGAGAGAGAGAGAGAGAGAGAGAGAGAGAGAGAGAGAGAGAGAGAGAGAGAGAGAGAAAGTAATGACCCAAGCAAGTTTGTTTGAGTTCAGAAAAACATCGTCAAGAAAGCACATACTAAAACTTCCCCGAACATTCTCAGGACTGAATACTTTAAATACAATTGTCTGGCAGAGACAATAGATTACATTTGGGAAAGCAGAAAAGCAAGGCAGAAGGCCATACCCAGATTCAGAGTTCATTGACCAGATTGGGTTCTATAGCTATAATCTGACATCAAACCCAAAATAAGCATGTCTATTATAGATTGGATGTAAATGTTTGTCACAGGAGGCATGAAATCATATCCAAATACAATCCAGGGAACAAAATACCCTTGCGGTAAGAGGCCTTCTGCCTTTTTTTCCTGGATTTCTTTCACAGTTCCCCGAGGCATTGTTTACTGTGCTTCGTTATTTGACTGTGTTCAGACAATGGGTTGAAGCTTGCTAGAGGGATGTTGGTTCTCCAGCTCATTTTGACCTAGTGAATTATGAGAGGAAGATTGTCGCACGCTTTTGATCGATCTTGCCAGCAAGAACCAAGCCCGACAACAGGATTCTTCTGCAGGAAAGCGTTTATATTGCACAGCTTTCTTAACGTGAAGGAGAAGGCCCCAAAGGAGGAAAAAGGTGCTGCTTATATATGCTTAGGGAGCTTGTGTCAGTACCCGATTGGCTTCAGCTTTGGTGCTCAATTTGCATGCCCGGAGAGTGGGCTGTGACTTAGTTAGTACATGCGCACTGATACCTTTCAGGTGGTAAACAGCCTTGCCTTGCTGACTCATACACAGGAAGTCAGCGCCATCTTTTAAGTGTGGCACAGTTCGGCTACCTACAGAAGATAACTGAAAGCTTCTTCTCCCGCTTGCTCTTAACTCTTCCTCTTCCTCATTCTAGTTCCAACAAGTTTACCTACAATTTTAATTAGAGCCAGGTATGTCAGTAATACTACATTCTCAGTAATCGGGAGGCCGAGGCATGAGTTTGGTGAGATTTAGGAAAGCCTGGGCTATATAATGAGTTTGAGGTCAACATGGGCCACAAAGTGAGAACTTTGTCAAAATATACAGCCCAAAAATCTTTCACAATATTTTTGCATAATTTTAAATTTAAAAATCCATAATGTTTTGATTTTTCACTTAAATATATAGGCTTATTTTTATAGTATATTTTAATGGGTTTTATAAATTACTAATAAAAATTAGCAAAATTACCAGCATTATCAAAACTGGAAAGGCTATAATTTTGCACTAAACCTTTTGGTCCTATTCTTACTATTTTGAATTTGGGAAGAATTAAAATCCAATGGCTGTATTATAAGTATTTATCACTTGAAACTGGTTTATATTTTTCATTGTTTCTTTCTATGTGATTTCACTATGTCTGTGCAGAGTTGTAAAGGAGTACAGATGACACTAGGTTTTCTGAAGTTAAACTTCTACTCAGACTCTCTCTGGTCCTGACACTTCTGAAAACTTTGTCTTTACCACTTCAGCATTTCAGAGTCTCCCATCATCTTACAGAGAAAGAAAATAGCATTGTACTTCTGATGTTGGAATGAGAATGAATACTATTGAGTTGTTAAATATAAAGCACTTGCAATAGCATCCGATATTTATGTAGGTCCTCAATAATGGATAAAACATTATTATTTTATATATTGTAGCATAAAATATACAGATGATACAGAGGTCTAAATTTGCCAAATGACTATGAAGAGGTCTCAGTATGATAAAACTCCTGGCTGAGTACTCATACCCACATAAAGCTGTTTATGGAATCATATCATCTTCATTATGGAACATTTTCTGAACTTTATTATGCTACAATTGGAGCAGAGCTTTCATAAGCAAGAAGTATTGAACTGAGAATGAACGGCATAGATTCAGAAATATAGATGATAAAAGCCTTTCACATCAGCATTTACTGCTTGCGTTGATGCCATCTGCAGACTCCATCTAGGTCCAAGACCTACGTGCTCAAGTTTCATTAAGTAATATCCCTCATTTTTGATAGCTCAAGATCTTTTATTTTAAACCCTTAGATTGAAGACTGACACAGATACAAACAGGCAAGCAGTTTTACAGTTTGATGCATTTAAGCAAAAATCTTTTTAGAGCTCAGATTCTGTAATACAATTCCAAATTGCAACTCAAGCATGAATAGAGGGGCAAAAACAGTGTTAAAAAGCAAAACAAAATTTTAAAAACAAAATCCCAAACATTTGACTTTACCAAATCTTCATCAGGAGCTAGATGTTGTGGTAAAAGGCTGCTAGCTCAGAGAGGCAAAGAAATTACCCAGCTGATGTTCCTCCTTAACTGATGTCCCAGAAGGAAAAATCCATTCTCCTTGTCCTCATTGTCTTATAAACCCTTCCAAAAATAATGCCTTCCTTCTTACTTCCTGTGTGCCTCTCTATCTATCCTCCTGAGTTCCTCTCTATGGTTTTATCCCCTATGTTCACTCCCAGTCAAATGGTTACTTGCTCCACCTCTTGACCGATAGTTAACTTTATTACATCTTGTTTCAACTAAACAGAAAACTCTCAATTAAAGATGTGTGTTATGTCTAAGCCACAGGACAACTAAAAACAGGTTTTTCCAGTACCTAATCTCACAGCGTGACCAAATATCCTGCAACATTTTTTGGATTAAAGGTCTGTGCTAGGGCTGAGCCAGACCAAAACTAGAGAAAGGTTTTTCCAGGATATAATCTCAGACTCACTGTGTGATCAAATATCGTGCAACAGAAAAAAAAAAAAAAAAAAAAAAAAAACTGGAGAAGGTTAGAGATGCAAAATGTATGAAAATGACACCCTGACTTTCACTGCAGGATTTCTTGCATGTGATAATTAATCATGGTTTTCTCAGGGTTCCTATAGGAATGTCTATCTACTCTCTTCCCTATCTTTAACTTTCATAATCATTTGCATTTAAAAGGAGACAAAATAGTAACATGAGTGAAAACATAGCAATGTGAATTAGGTCATTTAGTCCTAAATCATTAATGGATGAAGACAAAACAAAACAAACAAAAAAGCTTTGCCATAATACGGAGGACCTGCTCTAAAAACCTGGTCAGTCTTTAGTTGGATTTTGATCTTAACATTTCAACTGTGTTCAAGAAAGTCTTTAAAATGGGCTAAAATATTGCGAGTGACTGTGCCTCTCATTGCACCCATATGAATGCTCAAGAGGCCAACATTAGATTTTACTTTTTCTGCTAAATACTATCATTTCTCCAAAATACTTCTGTTGCCTTTCTAGTCTTTTACATGGGATTGCTTAATGTATTAAATAGATTGCTAATTTTATATTTTATAAACCTTTTACTGAAATCAAGTTCTGAACTTCTTTGGAAAGCTTGAAATTTATAACTTATGACTAATTTATTTGGGGATCATATGGGAAAATGTGTTTTCTTCCTCAATATTCACACTTACTAGCATTAGGAAAGCTTGAGATCTAAGTACCATGACTAAATATTCCTCAGTTGTAAGATCTGGTCTATGATTCTGTAAGTCGGAAAAAGGCAACACAAACTAAACCCTGTAACAAGTTAGCCACAATTTTTTTAAAAATGAGTCTAGGAAAGCAAAGGCTTTCCCATAGCAGGACACAGATGTTGAAGATTTGAACTCATAGCAGCTGTACTGACAGGCACTGGGACCCAAGCAACATCACTACCTCCATCTATAGTCAGTCACAGAAAAGAGAGAATCACATAGAGCCCTACCCTTTGCAACTAGACTATTGGGTATTGTTGTCAGATGTCTACCTACTGCTGAACCCTCCAGGATCTAATGATCAACTCCAAAGACACAATTACACTGACTGCATGATTAAATTTAGTCATACACACACACACACACACACACACACACACACACACACACAATTGAAAAAGAAAGGTATTCTTAATGCACAGAAGGATTAGCCAGGGTGAAAGGGAGATGAAATAGTTTGTCAAGGAACAGATTTAATTAATAATAAGAATTTAAATCACCTCTTTTGCTGCATCCCCAACTTATCATTCTCTCTGATCACTGTTCTTCTTCCTCCCTCTTTAAGAATGATTTTCTTTAAAATATTCTATAAACAAATGAGACACAAAGTGTGTGATTTTTTACAGTTCTTCAATATCTCCCAAAGTCCTAGTATTGCAAGTTTGGTCAGAGGCTTGGAATATTATGGAAGGTGTTGGAATCTTCATGAAGTAGGACTTTGCAGAAGAAAGGCATGTTATTGAGAGTATGTCCTTGAGAGGGGTGTTAAAGCCTGCTCCTCTCCTCTGAGATGAACAAGTGCTCCCACCATGGCATGCACTTCCTCCACAGCTGGAAGGCAACAAGCTCAATGTGAACATGAACTGAAATTTCTGAAACCCTGAGATGAAGTAAATCTTTACACGTATTAAGTTAGATATATCAGTTATTTCATCACCATTATGAGAAACTGAACATCCCGATTTTTCTGTGCATGGATCGTTTCATTTAACACAATGGCTTCAAACCTTTTTGACATAAATGACAAGAGAAAAGTTAGTTAAGAGGCTCCAAAATATAATCCCAGGGTTCAGGGAGGTGATTCAGAGAGCAGGAGTAAGTACAGTACACTAATTAAAACCTAAGTTTGGATCTCCTGCATTCAAACAAAAGGCCAGATATGGTTATGTGTGCATTTGCAGCCTAACACTGTGAGGGAGAATAGGAGATTCTGGGGCTTGCTGGCCAGCAGACTAGCTCCAAGTTCAGCAAGAGGCCTTGTCTCAAGGGAATGTGGCAGTGGGTCATAGGGCAGAACATCTGATACATTGCTTTGTTCTTTGTGCACACATGGTATACACATCACATACACTCATTCTATAAATACAAAGAACTACTTCTGATACACTATAGCATGTTACAGTCATAACAGCCTACAATAGTTTATGATACTTTACAAAACAACTGGGAGATTTCCAGAACAAAGAAGTGACTGGCTTTGAGACAATAGAAATGTTTATACCCAATTGTTCCTTATATATTTTATATATGTATATAATAATACTTACCTATAAAGACATATAAAGTATATTAATTAAAATGTGTTGAAACTCAGTAATAAGCAATGAGTAATGGGTTTCTGACTTATCTTTTTTGTTTTGTCTTAGTTTTTTTTTTTGTCCCTTTCTTCTCCATGCCTTTATTTAACATAACTTGAAAAACCAAAGGAGCTATAGAAACAATAGAGATTTGAACAGAGGTGTGTAGCAATGGGGGATGGGAAGCTGGGCGTAGCCACCAGCAAGTCTCAGATGCCAGGTAAGAAAGAGGCTCCAGGGACCCAACAAGAATAAGATTAGCTGAAAAACCCATAAAGGGGGACAGAGACCATATCCTGAGGTTAGACAAGGCTTCTGGTTGGGTGATGGGGCTACCCACCCAACTCAAAAATATTAACCCAGAATTTCTCCTGTCTAAAGAAAATGCAGGGACAAAGAATGGAGCAGAGACTAAAGGGAAGGCCATCCAGAGACTGTCCCACCTGGGGATCCATCTTGTATACAGTCACCAAACCCAGATACTATTGCTGATGCCAAGAAGTGCTTGATAACAAGAGCCTGATATAGCGCTGTCTCCTGAGAGGCTCTGCCAGAGCCTGACAAACACAGAGACTGATGTTCCAGCCAACCATTAGACTGAGCACAGAGTCCTCAATAGAGGAGTTAGAGAAAGGACTGAAGGAGCTGAAGGGATTTGCAGCTCCATAGGAAGAACAACAATATCAACTAACCAGACCCCCTAGAGCTCTCAGGGTCTAAACCACCAACCAACAAGTACACATGGAACAACCAATGGCCCCAGCCACATATGTAGCAGAGGATGAACTTGTAGGGCATCAGTGGGAGGAGAGGCCCTTGGTTCTATGAAGACACGATGTCCCAGTGTAGGGGAATGCCAGGCAGGGAGGCAAGAGTGGGTGTGTAAGTAGGGGAGCAACCCCATAGAAGCAGGGTGGGGGGGATGGCATAGGACATTTCTGTGGGAGAAACCAGGAAAGGGGATAACAATTGGAATGCAAGTAAATAAAATATCCAATAATAAAAAGGAAAGAAATATAGAGACACGTTTTACAGAAGACTTATTTTATTTATTTATTTATTTATTTATTTTTGTTGTTTTGTTTTTCTCGAGACAGGGTTTCTCTGTATAGCCCAGGTTGTCCTGGAACTCACTTTGTAGACAAGGCTGACCTCAAACTTAGAAATCTGCTTCCTCTGCCTCCTGAGTGCTGGGATTAAAGGCATGCACCACCACGCCAGGCAAGACTTATTTTATAATTATCCTATATGGTAGAGTAAAACTATCCTTGATAATTTATTGCCATTTCATCATCATTTTAGTGAAGATTGCATACTTATGTAATAATTGCATTTAAATGTGCAAAATAAATATTGTTCTGTATTTTATCATATAAAAGGAGAAATGGTACTTTGATTATACTGTATGGATTAACTATACCCTTGCTCTACTCTGTTTTGATTATTTGAAATTCAAACATGTATCGAAAGAAGTAATGATTTCTCATTCTCTTCCATCATTCTGTGTTTCCTCTTTCCTTTTTTATAATTTCTTCCTTTCTTTCCACTATTATTAGATGTTTTTATCTCTGAAAAAAAAATAGAGTGAACATACTAATATCCCTGAAGTTGTATATGTTATTCTGTGCCAGACCTGTACTACATTAAGGTTGTTCTTAATACTTTAATGATAATTTTAAAAGGATTTCCAAAACTCCACATATCTAACTCCCCTGCTTCTTCTTCATTTATAACACAAAGCATGAAGTTGGTTCTTGACCTAAATCAGATGTGTGAGAAAATGAGGTTCAGTTTGCCAAAGACAGTAGGTAGGCTTGTATTTGGGAAACTTAACATTTTTATTTTAGCTTATGAAGGTAAATACCCTTACAGCACACTTGAAAATGCATGTAGTGTTTATACATGTCATACTCACAATTTATCTTGCACAGGAGAGCAAGACTGGTTCTCTACTGGAAAGGATCTTCGACAAACTTTAACATCTCAAACTGTGGTACAGCTGATTCTGACGGATCAGTGCTAGAACTTGGATCTAGTTAAAGACCAAGATCACAGACCTACTGATCTGAGAACAGCAATTCTATCAGAAATAAAGCTTTCTTTCTCAATTCTGGATAACATATTCTGTATTGTAATCAATCTGAAACTTGCCTCTATAGTGTTTATTTGTCCATAAAGAATGAAATCTTCTAATTGTTCAGATTTAGAACACTCGTCTATTCAATCTTTAGAGTCCTATATCTCCTATTAAAAGAAAGTGGAGGAAAATATATGTAATGATCATTTACAACAGTCATTGACTGTGCCAGAGATATATACTCATTACGATGTATGGCATCATCATGCTAAATCCTTTTCTAGTAATTTTCTATAATATTCTATAAATGCAAGTCAACCCAGAGATTTGCACCCTCAAAATACACTTATATTTAAATTCTACATTTCTCTTAGGTGCTAATATTATATGCTAAACATCTTTAAGTACTGTGGGGTTTTAATAAGAATGGGCCCCATAGACTCATGTATTAAATGTTTAGTTATCAGGGTGTGACATAACTTGAGAAGGATAAAAAGGTCTGGCAGCCTTGTTGGAAGAAGTATGTCACTAGGAGTTGGCTTTGAGTTTCTAAAATCTAAACAAGGCTTGGTATCTCTCTCTTCATACTACCTTTAGATATAGATCTAGAACTCCCAACTACTTTTCTCCTGGACCATGTCTGAATGTGTGCCACCATGCTCTCTGCCATGATGATAATGAACTAAATCTCTGTACAGTTTGTAAGTAAGCCCCATAAAGTCTAGATTTTTCAGTCATCTTTTGATAGGTGAAGTCAATCTTTGTGTATTCTTAGCAATTGCAAAATGAAGTGTTGACAATAAAGATCATGAAAATAGTTTTAGCCAAAGATTAAAGTAATATTATTTTTGTTTTCTCAACATTTCTTCATCGATTAAAGAAACTATGTAAAGAATTAGGTGCAGGCAAAATATTAATAAGAATTAATGAGAAAGAAACTTAAAGGCACACATACATACACACACATCAATAGTCTTGTTTCTTTTCTAAACCAGAAGCCACAAAACAGAAGTGCCTCCCATTTTTGCCAATAGTTATTAAAAACAATTTGAAATGTCATCTAGGATTGTTTCCATACATGTGAATAAATGGATAAAATCTGAAACAATCAGTAGCAACTTCTTTCTTGGAATTATAAATAAGTTTTGGACAACTTTTGCAGATTAGAGAATGACTAAATATGATGTGATATTTTAACTGATTATTCACAACCTGAAAATATAATCAATCTTTGAATTCTTGAGATAAAGTCATTTCATGAAATTTCCTAAATTGTATGTACTCATGTAAGGCCCAATTACAGCATATAAAGTAGCCAGCTTCCTGAATCTCACATGAGTTGTCTATACTATTAATTATTTTATTTAACTTTAAGTTCCCCCACACAAATGTCAAAGCTTCACCTTTTCCTGTCTGAACCAAATGTACCACCAAAAATCCAGATGACTGGTGTCTGTGGATATATTCCTCACAGTCTTATCAGCAATTGTTTTATATTCTCACTGAAAAGCAAGATGTATTATTTTAATTTAGTCTAATAAATAATAACAAATGGTTAGATATCTTTTCTGTCATTTTAAAAGCAAGTTAAGGAATAAATGCTTTGTATTAGATCATTTATCATAGAAATTAATATATTTTTCCCATAAAAAAAATCAAAGGCCTAGAAATGCCCCAAAATCAACAGTCAAAATTGAATCATGTCTGAATTAAAATATATTGCATTATTTATTAAATTATTTCCTAAATATAGTCTTATACTAGTGAGGAAAATTATTTTTTCAACTACCTATACCATCTCCTTCTGAGAGCTTAGACATGTCTGTACATCGCAACGTTCTAGTAACAGTTCTCACTGAAAATACACAGACCTCTCCCTCCAAAGTCAGGCTTGGGATCTCTCACATCTACTGACAAAGAGCATGCATTGTGCATCAGGTCTGAAAAGATGCTCACTACTTGCTTCCCCTTCTCTGATTCTGAGAGAGACATAGACAACAAAACTGATGTATTTCGATGTTTGTGCATATGATTCAAATTAGGGGTCATGTTATTCCAACAAGTCAATGAATACAAGAAGTAGTGTGAACATCAAAAAGAATATCTACTATTATTTTTAAAGTGTGAAAATAAAATATGGCCAACATAGATTATTGTTTCCCATTATCAAGACAAACTTCAAATGCAGATGGCTTCTTATCTTTACCAATCACTGCATCTTGGGAGCATAAAATCTAAAGCCATCCTTAAGGGAAGACAGATAAAAATGAATAGTGGGTATGAGCATTCTTACTGAGACACTATTCCAAATAGAAATTATAATCTTCCAGGTATTTTCCTATTGTGGGAAAAAAATCCACTGGGCTAATACAAAGTCACCTAGATAGATGTCTATTATTCATGGCCAAAGGCAATCTTACCTATAACAAGACATCATTGCAACTTTCTAAAATCTTTATATACTTAATGTATTTGGATTGAAATGTGGGTTTTATAACAGAACTCTTGTGGACAGAAAAGAAGGAAGGGGAAGAAAAGTAAAAAGAGAGTAGAATCAAAGAGTAAAGAAAAATAGGCAGGAGAAAGATTAAAATAGAATTATGTAAGGAGCACCAAGAAATACTACTGCTGGACCACAGGCAAACTTTTATTTAGGTGAAGAATCTGCCACACTTTTTTCTCACAGACAATTCTGAAAAAGCAGACAATATAAGCATCCATTTAAAGGGGAAGGTTTTTAAATAATCCAGTAAGGGTGATACTATACCATCAAACTTAGCTTACAATTCTTTCTCCTAGAGGAGCTTTTTCGATGACCTACATACTTTGCTAGGAACAATCATGCCAGCTTTTTTCTAAAGATTATATACTTGCCCTTTGCTATACACATTTCCCAAAAGCATTTTTAGTTTTTTCTTTATATCCAAAAATCACTCAAATACCATCTCATTAGTTTCCTTCAACATTTCTATTTTTCATTCTTTAATTGGTGAATGTATTTTTATTCTAAATTGTTCCACAGTGGCAGTCATTTTCTTTCACTGTTAATAAACATAATTCTGGCTTCTATCTACTGTTGTGATTGCAAATTTATGCGATTGCAACATAATCACATAATGGTATTGTTTTCTCACAATATAGACTGTTCAATTCTCTAAACCTCTGAACATTTTCTTCTCCTGCTCTTTAGAGCATCATTTTTATTGATATATGCTATAAAACCAGCCTGTGTCCAGCTTAGGCTTAAATGATATCAAATAGTAAAGACAAGCTAGATTAATTCCTCTTTATGATTAGACTTCTGTTTCTCAGGGATTGAAATCTATTAATTATACATGGTTCTGTACTGCCTATTCAAAGATAGATAGATGATAGAATGATATACAACAGATAGATTACAAAGAGATGATAGATAGATTATAGATGATAGACTGATGGATGATAGATAGAAGACAGATAGATAAATGACAGATAGATAGATAGATAGATAGATAGATAGATAGATAGATAGATAGATAGATGGATAAATAGAAAAGTCTATTTGTTTTGGCTATTACTCCTGAGAACAAGAAATTTTCCCAGATTGTAGGTTGTATACTCAGTCCCAATTCACTTAAGATTTTTTTTCCTTTCTTTCTTTATTGTTTCTCTTTTTCTTCTTCTTCTTTTTTAACCAGAAGCTTTCAATTATAAATAGCTACATTTCTCCTTTGGTCGTGCACACAGCATGTTCCATCACTATGAATGCTAATCAGTAATTAGTAGGGCAGGTTAAGGGCAAGCCCAGTTTTTCCAAGTTTTGTAAGTATGTGGTATTTTCAGCAACAGGATTTTATTGTCAAGTCGTAGGGCGTAACCAATAACATTGAAGGTAGCCTATAACATTTGAAGAGAGGCCTTTATAAAATCCACTTGGTCAACTCAAAAAGCTGTAAACCATTCCTGAAACTGGGAATTTTATTTAGTAGCATATGATGTCTAGTTGAGGTATTTTCTTCCCCATTATATTCTTACTATACTTGAATATGAAAATTTATTCTTTCATGGCATATAAATTACTGACCAGTCCTAGAACTTATGGCATAAACATCTTTGAAAGAGCCATTCTCCATAGCACAATATATTTAAACACATTTGATAAAATTTGATAAAGAATAATAATTATTTATTAACATCTCTAACAATATTATGAATGTTAAATATAAAGGCTAGTGTTTAAATACAGTTTCTAAGTATGGAAGAATTAATGATTTAAATCAGGGGGTATAATTGATATTAGACAAAAAAGTATCTTCCATAGTATTTGTAAAAGAAAAAGAAAAAATGAAGAGTAAATAAATCAAATAAATTAGAGATAGGAGAAGGTGAAGGTGAGGTGATAATGTTTAAATACAGTTTCTAAGTATGGAAGAATTAATGATTTAAATCGGGGGTATAATTGATATTAGACAAAAAAGTATCTTCCATAGTATTTGTAAAAGAAAAAGAAAAAATGAAGAGTAAATAAATCAAATAAATTAGAGATAGGAGAAGGTGAAGAGGAGTAGACAATAGAAGCAAAAGCATTAAAAAACTGAATAATATAAATATAAAAGTTTTATAATATAAGAACCATTATTTCATTCATTAAGTTTGTATCAATAAAGGCTTTTAGTGGATTTCTGATGAAATATTTTCAGGATAAGGGCTGTAGTACCAAATAGATCATTATGGAACACAAAATGATGAGAAAGTATCCCTTGATATATTTAATACATTTTCTATATTTTATATTAAAATATAAGAAATATTAAATAAAGCTATCATTAAAATATATAACTGAAGAAGTAAAGAATCTTGAACATGTTGGCATGTTTGCAAACTTAAGTGAAAAAGGGAAAGAAGTTTTAGAAACTAATTACGTATTTCTATTGTATACTCATAGATGGAGTTACCAAGAATTCGCCAGCAAAGAGGAGAGAAGGCTATTGTTGGAGAAAAAAAATGGAGTTAACATCCAATGTGCTCTAAAGACCACTTATTCCTATCCAATACTCATATTTCTTTTCACTCTTTTGCTGTTATGATATGTGCTGATGAGAAATGATGCGATTGTAATTTAATCTCAAAAATGTACAAAAAGAAAAAGTAAATAGACACCTAAGATCAATCCCTTAGAGGCATCTAATGGTGGCAAAGCTGTTGTAATTCTACGAGGATTCCTACAAAGGTCCTGAAATAGGTTTATCCAACTGGTATTTAATCCTCTCTGTTTCCCTATCTTCTTCATTCTTGCAGTAGCTGTCTCAGATCATGAAGTAACCTCAACAATGGATAAATTAAACATATAGAAAATTAGTCAATTAAAAAAAAGTTATATCTCCCAAACATCAGATCCATGAGCGATTACTGCAAAGATAGTTCTTCTCTAAATAAAATAAGGACATGATGAATGGGAAATTAAGAAATGAACTCCACCTTCAAACCACATGATCTTTATTATCCTTGATATTGTTACAATAAGGCTCATGTGAACCCAGTAAATCCACATCCCTTAGAACTGGTCTCTACATGATTTATTATATGGTAGTATATGTAAAAATAATTCACTACCATATACTAGCTACCTAAGAGAAGGTTATGCCTTTTTGGTTTAAGGTTTCTCAGTTCAAATTTTGTGCCTAGAAAATAGGATGACAGACTCAGAAGTCTGAATGTGCCTTAGTGCTTGGGTAGAATTTGAGATAAATTGAAATAAAAGAAATTATGTCATTGGTCATACAGAATGGAAGGTAGCCATGGGCAGGAAGAGGCTGAAGACCCACAGTACATCAGACAGGCTTTGAGGGCTCGGCCTTGCATTTATCTTTCATAACAGCAACTTCATATAAAATATAGTCTAAACTGATGGAAGAAATAAAAAAGACACTCAAAAACAATGAATATTAATATTTTAGCAAAACTACACAAACAAAAGAAATTCAATTTTAAATATATTTCTATGCTAAGGAAAATATTTCAGAAACAACCTAATAATATCAACTTGCTCGACTTTTGCTGTTATAGCAGTCGCCCTCTCTGAAAATGACAAAAATATTCTGTGAAATGTCTGAATTTCTAACACCTCATATTTTCACACCAGCTTATTTAATAATTCCAGATAACACCTTTAATTTCTAATTACTTTCATTGATATGAGTGCAGAGGTACAAAAACCTAAAACTTTTATTCACACTTATATGTGATATTTTCTTGTTATTTAATCAGGATTTTCCATAATTATTTAATATTAATATTATTGCTTTCAAATCCTAGAAACAAGAAACATGATCATATAATGGCATTACCTCAGACCCTTAGTAGTTTTTGGCATACCCTTATAAAAACATTAGAAATACTTACCACAGTGTTTCCTTCCATCTCATATCAACTGAACATCAACTGAAGATGTATATGTTTGTTCAAATCAAATCTAAATTAAAAATAGAATGCAAGGACAATCATATAGACACCTGTCCATGTAGGAGGTTGGAGGTATACAGGAAGTCTCCATCCCACAGTTCAGACAATTGGCAGAAAAATGTCTGATAAAAACAAACTGAAGAAACAGGCTAGTGGGGTTTCCAATGTGCAGAAGAATACTAAATATCTTATGGATTTCATAATTTAAAATGTAATAGTAATTGCTAACTAGCACCTATTACAGTGGCAACTCATATGGTTTCTTTCTAAACTGAGTGTTTCTTTTCAAATGTGTGTTAATACTTGAGTTGAACAAATTTAAATATATCTTGTACTCTTTTTTTTCATTGTATAACTTCTCTACCATTGGAGTCCGACCTAGTTTGCTTTCTGTTGCTGTTATAAATCATGACCAGAAGCAACTTGGGGGAAGAAAGGGCTTATTTCAATGTATAGGTTAAGTCTATGATGGAAGATGTCAAGGCAATAACTCAGGGTAGCAACCTGGAAGCAGCAACTGAAGCACAGTCCATGTAGGCAGCAAGACACTGCCAACTGCCTTACAGCTTGCCCTGCTCAGCTCATTTTCTTACACAACTCAAGACTATTTGTCCAGGGATGGCACTGCCCACAGTGGACTGCAGCCTCCCACATCAATCATGGTTCATGAGAGTGTCTCATAGATGTGTTCACAGACCAACTGAGGTAGCTTCTTCCTGGGTGACTCTAGTTTGTGTTGAGTTGACAAAACTGTCATAGATTCCTCACTCTGACTACTAGAATCTGAAGAAAGTTTATCCTTAACTCTGTAGGAGAATGCTACTGCAAGCAGAGCTATCAATCAACTACATTTATTTACATTATAGGAGTTGTGAGCAAAGCATTAATAATATGTATGGGCCTGTATACATTATAAACCACAAAGCTATTCTGATATACCCAATTTGCATCAACTTGTATTTCTCAAAAATCTATCATCCATTTTTAAGTATTGATCATCTCCAAACTTGAAAGCTATGCCCATCCCCAGAAATAAAAACTGTATTGAAGGTATCAGATTGGACATTTGTATTTTTATGAAAGTGACATTTTCCCAACATCCTTATTATTATATCCTTATTCAGCTTGTAGATGGCCATTAAATCAGCACAAACTGATTTAATTTAATATTATATCTGTTTATTGTAAAGATTCCCCTTGAGGAACAACAGCCTACTTTTTTTTTTTTTTTTTTTTTTTTTTTTTTTTTTTTTTTGAGACAGGGTTTCTCTGTATAGCCCTGGCTGTCCTGGAACTCACTTTGTAGACCAGGCTAGCCTTGAACTCAGAAATCTGCCTTCCTCTGCCTCCCAAGATTAAAGGCGTGCACCATCATGCCCAGCAACAGCCTACTTAAGAGAGATCACAAAGGCAACTGACTATTAGCAGTAACATATAGTGGAAGTTACATCTGGTAGACCTCCAACTTTAACAGTCTCTGGTTTCTTGCTAAATACAAGAATGAAGTCTTGAGTTGTAAATTGCAAGTATTTAATATTATAATGCATAAGTCAAATTTGTAAATTACAAATCTCTTAAAATCTTAGCATTCTTAGTATAATTTTTATCATTGTAGTATTAAAATACTCTATTTTTTCCTATTTGGCCTCTTTTATTTATAGATATATTTTCCTCTATGTTAAAAAAGTAATTAAATGTTCCTTATTTTCACACTTCCTTCAGTCATAAATCTTGATTCTTCACTTGAGACATGTGTAAACTATCACTGTCTTAACGGTCTTAAATATTATTGAGTTTCACTATTGTATAAATCAAAGTTAGCTTTGAGCTTTTGAATAGTTAAAATTTGAAAATTTTATATACATTTATAAATACTCATTCTCTGGTGAAATTTGTTTTTAAAATATAGTGATATTTGTAGACTAAAAGTGTGTTTGGAAGTCTTAATTTGTAAGTTAGGCATATTAATAAAAGTAAATAACTGAGCTGCAGAGATGATTCAGGGCTACAGTTGTATACTGCTCCTGTAGACCTATGTTTGGTTCTCCAAACCTGTATCATATGGGCCACATCTACTTGTAGTGTAACCCTAATTACAGGAAGTTAGAGACACCTTCTGGCTTTCTGTTCATATATTTTTATACATATACATTTATATAACTAAAATTAAAATTAAAAAATTTCTAGAAGAGAAAATAACTAATAGTAAAGATAAAATACATGTTATTTAAACTCTTAATAGTATAATTATAATGGCAAAAGAAAGGCTGTTAAAGAAGATTAGATAATAATGTGCAAAATACTATTAATTATTTCTAGGAAATAAAAGCTAATCTGTTTTAGATTTTTCTAACAGACTGGCTATTGAAAAGACAATAAGGGCAAGAATCTTATTGGTTAAATTAATATATTCGCATTTAAAATTTATTTTGATGTGTTTATAATTTTAAGTTAACAATAAATGGTTGACAAAAATAAAGAATTTGGTTTATATATAAAATTTTATATGAATTGAGACCCTTAAAATAAATATAAAAAGAATTGCTTTCTCTTAACAAGTACATTAACTTTAAGAACCTCTCCTTGTAGACATATTTTCTATTCAACACTAACATTTTCTTGCATTGTATTTAGTTTATATATGTGTGGGCATGCATGACAAAGTGACTGTGTGGAGGTGAGAAGCCAACTTGTGAAAGTTGGTTTGCTCCTTCTTCTACATGGGTTCTGAAGAAAGACTACTGAATAGTCAGAAATAAGTTTACATCTGGAAAAAAAAAGTGGTCTCTGTTTCCTCTTCAACTCTCTCGGGTAAAGGGGGTAATCTATATGGATATGCTATGAAAATCATCTACTTATTCAATTGCGCTATTTGCACTTGAACACATCTGCATGGCAAGATAATCATACAGTCCCAATGCAAGGTACAGAGGTTAGAGAATGGCATTGGACTGAATGCAGTTCAAACTTTCTGGGCAGTGACATGATAGTTTAGAAGTGTTTGGAAAGTTACTCCCTTCTGCAGTAATTTTCCTTAATTCTGTCTAGGTAAGTGTATAGAACTTATATTAAAAATGAGAATATAATCTTTTTATAATCCTTAAAGAATTAAGCTGAGTTTAAAATATTGATCAGTAGAACAATCTATTGGAAAGCTTCAGGGAAGGTCATCAGGATAGAAAACAAGACATTGAAGATATTTTATACTTTGGGGGAGGGAAAAAAGCACCAATATACAGAATGCAGACTTTTCAGAACTGTGTAAGCAACCACTAAGGTCGTTAACAGATATTTACGTTTTTGCCTTATGTTGTAAGGATCACCTCACTTCCAGCATGCAACTAATGAGAAACATCCTTTGGAGGACCCTGATTAGCTCCACCACATAGGAGGGAGTGGAATGATGCACAGGATCACCCCTCTGAGCCCCATCAAACCCTGAGCTTCAGAACTCAGGGTTTTCAAGTGAGAATGTAATTCATCACCATGATCATCTCTTAAGAGCCTGTCAGCATTGAAAAGTGCAGTCCTCGCCTTGACCTGAAATAGGATCTACAGTTCAATAAGATCTCAAGCAGACTTGTCTGTACAGTAAAATCTGAGAAACATTGCTCTGAAGGGCACCAAAAATTGGTGAGTAATTACTTCTTTCAAGAACACTGGCCAATTCAACATGAACCCAAAGTTATATAATTAAAACCACTCTTTTTTCTTCCATTGCCATTGCTTATGAGTCAACTTAGACTACAGAGATAAAAGCTCCCTGCATTGACATCCTGTGGGATAGCAGAGCCACACTAACATAATCACCTAACATAGGTAACTTTCTGCCCTATTCATTCATCCTGAGAGAGGTGATAATGTTGGCCTGAACAGAACATACTTGTTAATTTTCATGTGGTAAGGCCTTCAAATGGTAACATTACTTTTATAAACATTTCCTAAGGAAATACCACAAACTGACACAAATGAGAATGTTTCTCTCTCTCTCTCTCTCTCTCTCTCTCTCTCTCTCTCTCTCTCTCTCTCTCTCTCTCTCTCTCTCTCTCTCTCTCTCTCTCTCTCTCTCTCTCTCTTTTGTGGAAAATGATAGCTAATAGAGCGTTTTCTCTGGAGACTGTAAAAATGCTATTAATATATTGTATGAATCACATGAATAAATATGTTGCTCTATTAATTAGATACTGTTTCTTGGTTCTAAATAGAAATATTATCCTATTAATGTTTAATGCTCTATGAAAGAAATAACTCAAAACTAAACTGCTTAATTTCTCATTTCTTTTTGCTTGAAAGTCTTAAAAAGGTTTCTTCAAGTTAACCTAAAAGATCATGTCAGAACTTCTTATTTCCTGGATAGTTAGCAATAGACAATACATGCACTTGTAAAAAAGTTTAAAACTCTGTAATTGTGTTTCTGGTCCCTTGTTGTACACAAGGCATGTTCATTAAAGAAAGACTCCCATATGGGGAATCCAAAAATCAATCTAACTACATCCTCCTAAATCAATAGTGCCCAATGGGCTGTGCTTCATGCAGCAAATACCCACACATTGTATGACAATGACTTCGAGGCCCATTATTAAACAACCTTTCTCCCTTAAAGAGAGATTGGTCTGGAAACTTTCAAGTAGAGACAGATCTCTAGAATACATTTTTTATTAAAATTCTGTGCTTTATGTAAAGCTAGAAATGAAAAAAACATAAATCATTTTCTACTTACTTGTAAAAATGTAATAAGAATGGAGGTTGTATTAAACTTTGAAAGTTACAGTAGACATGGAAATGTTTTATGTTAACTGCAAAATGAGAATTATATAAAAAAAGAGATACAGCTTCTATTCACTGGTCAGATAATGGCTTTCAAATACTAACTGAAAATTGTTATTGCTGACTCTGAAATTATAATCACATTTTTACTTTATTTTTAAACTATATTATTTTTCTTTTACTTACAAAAATCTCTTCTGTGATGCTAAAATTGTTCTTTTTGTATTAATATTAACAGATTAAATTAACAAACCAATGAATATATCTGAAGACCTTTCATGAAAAAATGTAAGTTTTGAAGATGGTTTAATCAGAAGTATGGTGATGAATAATTAATATAATGTAGGCATAATTTGAAAAAATAAATGCATTATTGATAATCAAGTAGTTTGTAATTCTTAGGACTATTTCTAATAACTGTAACAGCAAGATTAAAAAAATGCAAGCACTAACAAATGGTTCAAAATTCCAAAGTTACCCAGATCTTACGGTGATATGTTTCTAACAATTTTCTGCTCTCCTGGTATAAATTCTGACCACTGGAGGATACTTCCCAATTCAGCTTCATAAACTAAATATTCCTGGAAAGTTTTTAGTATACAGCATAGCTATTTAATGACAAAATTTCAGATCTTATATAAATTGTGAAGAAATATTAGCCCAACAAACCTCTTTATAAAGAAATGCTTACATGTAAAACCTAACCAGCCCTCTATAGAATTCAGTAGAATTGACTAGGTACCAATATAATATTACCATCTAAAAATGAGATCCTAGTCTACAAGTATAGCTGGAAATAATCCAGATAACTCCTTGATATCACTTGCAGAGTAGAGGTGAGTGTATCTATTTTAAAGCTACCCAGTGTTTACCTTGACTATGCTACTCAGTAGCAGAAATGCAGGAGGGTGATAAGGTTGTAACGACCTGGACATGAAGGAACCTGGTGACCTGGGCTGGCATTTCATATGCCCCAGCACAGGGGAAGGCCAGGGCCAAGAAGTGGGAGTGGGTGGGTAGGGGAGCAGGGGCAGGGGGAGGGTGTGGGGAACTTTCAGGATAGCATTTGAGATGTAAATAAAGAAAATATCCAATAAAAAAAAAGATTTAAAAAAATGCCCCCTAAAAAAAGAAAGAAAGAAAGAAAGAAAGAAAGAAAGAAAGAAAGAAAGAAAGAAAGAAAGAAAGAAAGAAAGAAAGAAAGAAAGAAAGAACCTGGTGGTTAAGCTCCATTGCTAAGCTCCAAAGGATTTTAAGCACAGTATCATTGGTGCACATATTGGAGGTATTCCTACTACTGCTGTTATTAACTGATTCCTTTAAAAGTGGAGCTACTTATTTACCTTCAACTACTTACATATTGTAAAAGAATGAACTCTATTGGTTCATTATCCCTAAAACACTGATTTCCCACATTAAAATTAGTGTACTTTGAGACTCCAGGATAAGAACCCTTCCCTATCTTCATTTAACCTGGTAACATCTCAGGAACTGAACTCTGGATCAGTGGCAAAGGCTCTGCATCCAATGTTTCCTTTGGACTCTACCTGCTTCTTAGCACCAAGCTTCTCATCCCTGTGCTGTCTCTGGCTTTTAATCACCTGACATGTCATAGAGACTGTCATGTCTTTTGAATATAATAGCAAACTAGATTACCTACAAAGATAGTTGTTGTGCACCATCTTTTCCTACTTATCATCTAACACCAGAAAATCTTACTATGTTTTCAATTCTATTTTGTAAAAATAGCAAAATAAAAAAAAAAAAAACAATATATTGATGTTTACAAAATAGTAGAGATATTCTAACAGCAAAACTAAGAGTGACATCCAAACCTGTTTAGGTACTTAGAAGACTCCACACTTGGGTCCACAAAGCAAGAAAAAGAGTGATGAAATCTTGGCATCCTTGTCTTCATTTCCAGTAGGTTCCTATAGATCAGCTTCATGCCTGAACCTGCTCATAGACATGCTCATCAGTCTAGGAGAATCTATGGAAACCCCAGCGATACCTAACCTATCTAATATACGAGTATTTTACTGTCTCCTTTTAAAATGTTTTGTTTCAGACTCATAAAAAAGACAGCTGAATGCCCCTGGTTATTGCCCTAAACCAATAGCCAGCTCGATAGCAGTAACAGACAGATCATCCTGTGATGAGATTACACTCAAAAAAAACATGCCCTGAGTCTACCCCAGCCCTGCTGCTATTTAAACCTAATGGCCTGTCAGTACCATAGATATGCACTAAGATGTCTAATCTCCATTTGCTCAAAATGGTCATTTTAATTTATATCCTTTCCTGCTGTTTTTTGTTTCTTTAGGGCATATGACCTGACCTGACACAAGGGAACCCCTGACATGGGTCTTCAGCCTATGGCTAAAGTAAAAATCTGGCCAGAAAATTGTCTCTGTCTTACTTTAGTGAACATTTCTTACTACTACACACTGAATCTCTGTACACTATGCTCTTCAACTCTGGGCCAACTGACACCTTCCATGCAGGCTCAAAGCATGACTGAGTTTTAGCATGTGAGAGCAAAGTATTATTATGGAAATCCATGCTTAAGTGCCAGAACAATGGGCAAACATTTCTTAGAGCCCATCCATGATACCAATGAAGTCCTCATTTTAATGCCTTTGCTTTCTTTGCTTTAATTCCAATCAGAAATCTTTCCCAGTAAGTCTTTCACAGACTTACTCCAGCCTGCTGTCTACTGTTCTAAGGACCCAAACCAACAAGCATGACAGTTTAGGGACTGTCACCTGGGCATGTCACACCTGGTTTCTTAATGAAAGTGAAATTAAATACCAGAAGATTCTAGAAAATATTTTGTCCTTATATCTCCCTGTCTATGTAAAGAAAGAGAACAATTACCTCTGCTCATTCTCTAGGCTTCCATATCTAAGTTCATGCTATAGGGAGTGTAGTGAGATGACTGGTATCTGTAAATACTCCCTCACTGATGTTAGTGTACAATTTTGTGTTCTCCTTCATTCCCCTCTTGATTTAAACTTCAGTCCTACCAAATGTTCTACAAAGAACCATTGAAAGGTAGTGCAAGTTCCCTGGGTCTAAGAATTGTGTCCCCCCAAAAATGTCTCTCCATGCTCATTAAATTATCTGAGAAGCAGTTACAACTCTAAATTTCAGTTCCCCTTCTCTATGTAATTACAATAATATGCCAAATGATGTTAGAGTACAGGGAGATTTGGGAGTTGGCTCTGGACATATAACAAGCACATAAGAATGGTACCTTTTGTCTTCTTGATATGTCCAGTGCCATTATTTCTAGTGAACTTGCACAGAGAAAATAGTCCCATTATCCTCACACAAAACTATTAGCAACAGTATATCAATTTTATATATCAAAGATTACAAATCAGCTGCTCTGTAATATGAATCAGCAGTGTAAGAAACTTGATATTTAATTCTTTATGTTTGGTCTTTAAAAGTTTGGTTTAGGTCACATAGTCATTAATTTCTGTTAAAGTACGTATCTGGATAAGCAGATAAATAAGCAGATTTAAACTTATAAAGGTTTCAAATAAATATACTAATTTTTATAAAATTACATCTAGCTTTAAATCACTTTTGCTTTTAGGATTTATTATTTAATTTCATTTGTGTGTTTGTGTGTGTGAATGTGTGTATATGTGTGCACGTATGTGTGTGTGTGTGTGTTCATGTCTATGATACATGGTTTGGGTATCCATGAAGGCCAGAAGAGTATCCTCTGAAACTACAGATATAGATGGTTGTGAACTATTTGATATGGGCCGTGAGAACGAAAGTATAGTCTAGAAGAGCAATGCATTAGTCACTTTTCTGTTATTATCATAAAACTGAATAACTAAGGCAACTTGTAGCAGAAAGAGTTTGCTTTATGCTTACAGTTCCAAAGAACTAAAAACCCATGAACATTACAGTGGGGAGTGTGGCAGCAGGAAGACAGTCATGGTGTTGGAGCAGTAGCTGAGAGTTCACATCTTAAGACACAAATGTGAGGCAGAACAAGAAAGACTAGGAATGGTGTGGGCTCTGAAACCTCAAAGCTGGTTCTCAGTGATGCTTCTTGCTCAGCAAGCCCACACCTACTGATCTTTCCCAAATAATTCCACCACCTGTCGACCAAATACTCACATAGCTGATACTATGGGTACAATTCTCATTCAAAACAGCACAAGCTGCCATTCTTCTTCAGTGACCCATCTCTTTCCAGGACATTATCTTTTAAAGTAATGACACAGACAATGCATTTAAAATCTACCCAGAGTGAGTAACAGAGTTTTACTATGCATCACCTCTACGAATAAATGTATTTGTTGAAGGAGATATAATTTGAAAGTTCAAAAATATAGAGCTAACTTTTGAATTACTTTTTCTCTTGTCTTAATAAAAATATCCTGACAAAAGAAACTTAAAGACTTAGGACTTTATTTTCGATCATTGTTTGAGGTACAGTCCATTATGGAAAAAAGTTATAATGGCAGGATTTTGGAACAGGTGGTCATATTTTATCACCCAACCAGGAAGAAGGAAGAAACAAAAGGCTATCTTCTGCCAGCTTTTTCTTTTTGATGCAATCCAGAAACTGGTCCAAGCAATGATATAACTCTCCTTTAGAATTCTTCTTCAAACATCTAGTAAATAAAGATAATCCCTCACTGCCCAGAAATTACCCTAATATAAATAATTTCTCATTGTTATATCTGTAGTCTATTCTACTATGTGAGTTCAGGTCCTGCTAAAATAACAATTTGTTTAGTCATTATATTTGTTTAAGGTTTTTAGAACACATACATTAAATATATTTTTAAAGTGCTAGTTAGTAATAATGAATAGCAACTTTTTATTAAAATTAAGTACTCAATATCTCAACTATAGAGTAACATCAGTTAGCATTCATAAAGCTGAAATTCAATATGCAACTATACTCATTAGTAGAGAATTAAAGAAAGAAAAGTGTTAACAATCTTTGAACTACAGAATTCAGTTTTAAAATGTATTGTGTTTGAAAATACTTCCTGACAATGTATTAAGTATCCTTCAAATTAAGTATGAATTTCAATTGAAATTCAACATTGGAAATTAGCTACAAAATTATTTGTAGATGATATTCTAAGAGTATTAGGAAAAATAAAAATGGTAACATACCACTTTACTTCCTGACAAGATCCTAAAATGTACTGCTCATGGGTGAAAGAAGAAGAAAATTCTATATTCTATTCATGGTTGGGTTATTATTTTTACTTTTGTGGTTGAAGAAATAAGTCAACTGTAGGTTTGGTCTGGGATAAAGGGAGAGTTCAGGTGTGAAGTTAAATCTGCAAATTTCTACACAGAATAAAGAATGTCAAAATGAAAACTCAACTAAAAGCAATTTTTTTTTCAAACTAGGACCTTTTTGTAAAACCAATTCTAGGTAGGTCTGTCAAGGTTCCCTAGACTCTCCCCTTAGGGAACATGTGTGAGTAGAGGAACTCATGGAAATCAGAAGACTTATATATTTATGGTTGAGATTTTTATACATTGATGTCAAAAGCAATAAAATACGTAGAAAATAAAACCCAAGCTTTCCCTTATTTATAATAGCCAGAAGCTGGAAAGAACCCAGATGTCCCTCAATAGAGGAATGGATACAGAAACTGTGGTACATTTACACAATGGAGTACT